>NC_092521.1:18597897-18815397 GCF_037038585.1 Patagioenas fasciata
GGTCCAGTGTGATGAGTTGGTTGGAACTCAGACTGCTGAGTTGGTTAAAACTGGTGTATCTCCTGTCTTGTTCCCAGGTTTCTGTAATCTAGTTCACCCAAGGATGCATCAAGGATGCACCCAAGGATTATTATCTTTGCAAGGTGTCAGCAAACTCCTCTTTCTTGTACAATAAGTTACACAAAGCTAAGCAAGGCTACGTGAGTTAAAGGGTTAGCTCTCTGTTGGCTCTTTAAGTCTAGTGATGTGGGATAATGGTTAGTTCTCTAAGTGTCAAGTGTTAGTTCTTCAAGTGTTAATTAGTTAATTGTCAATCCCCTGTATCAACCTCATCATCAAAAAACCCAAAACTGTGACAGTGACACCAACCACAGAGCCACGTATTAATAGACTGCATCTCTCTATTTCTTCTAATGTCACTACCCACAACTGGAAGGAAGGAGAAGAAAATAACTTGTGCTCCCAATTCCCTTACCAACCATTCCAAGGTCCTGAAGTCTCTTTTGATTGTCCTTGGACTATGTGTCACAACTTCATCGCCACCCACATGGAAGACAAGAGGGATGATAAGCAGATGAATTTCAGAATTTGGGACTCATTCCCATAGATAACTCAGACAACAGTGTAGTGAGAGGCTGAAGGATAACTCCTTTCCTAATAATGGTCCTCAGCTTTGAATCCTTTTAGAAGTCCCTAAACTGAATTAATATTGTTGTCTTCTATTCACAAACTTCTTTTGCACTTGCACTACATTTCTCAGTACTCCTTCTTCTCCTATGGGTGTCCTGAAAAAGCTGATTGATCATGGGATTGGAATTTGCTAATGAGACTTCCCTGCTTGTTAGTTTCCTTTAAAGCTTGTGTTGGAAATTTTGTCATCTCAGACTTTGTTTCAATGGTGCAAGTGTAGTCATCAATTGTGTTATGCTGGAGAAGCTGGCAGCTCATCGCCTGGATGGGTGTACTCTGCAATGGATAAAGAACTGTGGAGGCAAGCCTTGCAGTAGGAAGCTACAACAAGAATTTGAAGGTGTTGACTTAGTCTCAGTAGACTGGCTCCAGCCTTTTGAAATACTTGCAGATTATGCACTGCGGAAATGACATGCCACACAGACAACACCATCATGAACTCAAGCCAAAAACTACACAGAATGAAAATCAGAGAGATATTATATGATTCAAGGTAAACCCATCAGTTACAGCAGTGACAGATACAGTAATCAAGCTCACAGTGAGCTGTGCACATTCTCAGATTTTCCATGATAATATTTTTTTAATGTTTCCACATTTGTGGGAAAGACATTGATAGTTTATAGTCTCACTCCGCATGTGTATCATTTATCTTTTATCTCACTTTTGGTCAGCTTGATCCTGAAATTAAATATTTACAATATCTAAATTTCTCTCTGTGTGAACATAGTAAACAGCATATTGCATGTATTTTGAGACCCTGAGTGTGTGATTTTAAGCTTCAGGAAAGCTAAAAGTATTTACAGAAGTTCCCGAGGAAACAGCACTAAGGATTAGTTTCATTTCTGGTATATTCGGGACTTCAGTTCTCTATGGACTTGATCAGTCTTCAACTCTGTGCATGGGTGTTGCTCAGCTCCTATTTCCTGGGCCCTGGTGATGTCTGCATTTGCAGTAGTTCTTTTATTCTGCTGCAGTAATTGGAGTGTGAGAATGTGTTCTAGAAGTACTGTGCTACTGAATCATAGAATCATAGAAGAGATTATATTTATTCACAGTATTTTGCTTTCTGACAGGCTCTGTTATTGCCTAGCATGCACACTTTGTGATGTTTTGTTGCCCTTCTACAACAATTGTGTGACCAGACACAGTCTTCCTTCAGATGAGGAGATATGCTCTTGTGAAGCCCTTGTGTTTGTTTTCCTAGATGGTTAACTAGATTGAATTTCCCTCACCAAAGACACAGAAAGTGAGCAAGAACCATCATTCATCCTTTCTGGATGGCAGACAAAAATGCTTTGTGCTTCTTAAAACTCTGCCAAAGGAGAGCAGAACTGTTTGTATGCTGGGGGAAATCCCATGGGCAAGACTGCTTGAAGGAAAAGGGGCCCAAGAGAGCTGGATTGCATTCAGAGATTGCTTCTTCCATGCTCAGGATCAGAGCATCCCCACACGTAGGAAGTCGAAGAAGGGAGCCAGAAGGCCTGCGTGGTTGAATAGGGATCTGTTGGGTATGCTCAAGCAGAAGAGGCGAGTTTACAGGTCATGGAAGCAGGGACTGGCCACTTGGGAGGAATATAAGGCTGCTGTTAGAGGATGCAGGAAGGCAGCTAGGGTAGCCAAGGCCTCCTTAGAATTACAGCTGGTGAGAGGGGTCAAGGACAGCAAGAAGAACTTTTTCAAATACATAGCAGATAAAACTAATACCAGAGGCAATGTAGGGCCACTGATGAATGAGGTGGGTGCCCTGGTGGCAGAAGACACAGAGAAGGCAGAATTGCTGAATGCCTTCTTTGTCTCTGTCCACTCTGCTGGAGGCTGTCCTGGGGAACCCTGTACCCCTGAGACCCCGGATGAAGCCAGGTTAATGGAGGAGTTTGCTTTAGTCGATGAGGACTGGGTTAGGGAACAATTAAGTAGTCTGGACGTCCATAAATCCATGGGTCCAGATGGGATGCATCTGCAGGTGCTGAGGGAGCTGGCTGAAGTCATTGCTAGACCGCTATCCATCATTTTTGCCAAGTCTTGGGAAACGGGAGAGGTGCCCGAGGATTGGAGGAAAGCAAATGTCACTCCAGTCTTTAAAAAGGGCAAGAAGGAGGACCCGGGTAATTATAGACCGGTCAGCCTCACCTCTGTCCCTGGGAAAGTAATGGAACAGCTTATCCTTGGTGTCATCTCAAGGCATATCAGGGATAAGAGGGTCATTAGGGGCAGTCAGCATGACTTTACCAAGGGTAAGTCATGCTTGACCAACCTCATAGCCTTTTATGAGAATGTAACAAGGTGGATGGATGATGGCAGAGCGGTGGATGTGGTCTACCTTGACTTCAGTAAAGCCTTTGACACAGTCCCTCACAACATCCTCACAGCTAAATTGAGGAGGTGTGGTCTAGACAATAGAGTAGTGAGGTGGGTTGCAAACTGGCTTAAAGAGAGAAGCCAGAGAGTGGTGGTCAATGGTGCGGAGTCCAGTTGGAGGCCAGTATCTAGTGGAGTGCCTCAGGGGTCAGTACTGGGGCCAATATTATTCAATATATTCATTAATGATTTAGACGAGGGAATTGAGTGTACTATCAGCAAGTTTGCTGATGACACTAAGCTGGGAGGAGTGGCTGACACGCCAGAAGGCTGTGCTGCCATCCAGCGGGACCTGGACAGGCTGGAGAGTTGGGCGGGGGATAACCTGATGGAATTTAACAAGGGAAAGTGTAGAGTCCTGCATCTGGGCAGGAACAATCCCAAGTTCCAGTATAGGTTGGGGAATGACCTATTAGAGAGCAGTGTAGGGGAAAGGGACCTGGGGGTCCTGGTGGACAACAGGATGACCATGAGCCAGCACTGTGCCCTTGTGGCCAGGAAGGCTAATGGCATCCTTGGGTGTATTACAAGGGGGGTGGTCAGTAGATCGAGAGAGGTCCTCCTTCCCCTCTACTCCGCCCTGGTGAGACCCCATCTGGAATATTGTGTCCAGTTCTGGGCCCCTCAGTTCAAGAAGGACAGGGAACTGCTGGAGAGGGTCCAGCGTAGGGCAACAAAGATGATTAAGGGAGTGGAGCACCTCCCTTATGAAGAAAGGCTGAGGGAGCTGGGGCTCTTTAGTTTGGAGGAGACTGAGGGGTGACCTTATTAATGTTTATAAATATATAAAGGGTGAGTGCCACGAGGATGGAGTCAGGCTCTTCTCAGTGGCAAACAATGATAGGACAAGGGGCAATGGGATCAAGCTGGAACACAAGAGGTTCCACTTAAATTTGAGAAAGAACTTCTTCTCAGTGAGGGTAACAGAGCACTGGAACAGGCTACCCAGGGAGGTTGTGGAGTCTCCTTCCCTGGAGACATTCAAAGCCCGCCTGGACACATTCCTGTGCGACCTCACCTAGGCGTTCCTGCTCCAGCAGGGGGATTGGACTAGATGATCTTTTGAGGTCCCTTCCAATCCCAAACATACTGTGATACTGTGATACTGTGATACTTTCTTCTACCCTTGGCTTTCCTACGGAAATGATATGGAAAATTTAGCCTCATGAGAGGGATAGTTATCACAACTGAATTTGTCATATTAGTGTATGTTTAGGATGCAAACTTTCAGGATACTGAAGGTCTTTTGCTCTCAGTAGTGGATTTCCATTATTATTTTACAATCTAAATATCAAGTTCTTCTGAAAAATACGAAAGCCATGAATACTAATACAACTTTAACTGCATTTGTATTTGGAAATAATACTGAAGCATGAAGGAATAAGGAGTTGAGACTCATAGAATGTCACACAGTAGATCAATACCAAAATAAGAAATTTTTCAAGTCCAGATATATTAGAAGTTTTAAGCAGAAGGCTGCTTGGAAAGTACTGTCACTTATTACAGTCTGCAAGTCTACCTTCTGTCTTCAGCAATATTTCCAGATACTAGAATAAAATATGAAGAAAAGTTGAGAAGAACAATTGCTCAGGGTTCTTTCTTATTAAAATCAGATTATAGAATGTATCAGGAGAATGGTTTAAAATCCACAACTTGTCAGTCATTGAACCTGCAAGCACAAGTTGAACAGCTACATGTAGAAATGTTCTGGCATTTGCATACAAGCATAATTACGGATTTTTGTGCTCATATTTTACATAATTCTCATTTGACGTGCCACACAACAAAGCCTTCAAGAATCAGCTCCTCCTTAAATGAGGAAGAGCTAACATTTTTTGTACATGGGCTTCTGTAGCATTTCAGACATTAATAAGTTGAGTTTACTGGACTGAATTGTGCTATAAACTTTTGGATTTTCTGACCAGTGAAGAGTAATAAACTTATACAGAACATCTGACACTTGAGACATTTGGAGGAGTATAAAATGCAAGTGAGGTCTTTATTTATTTTCGTTAACTTATGATCCAGTACAGCTTCATCAGAGAGATGGTTTTGCTTCTACTTCTGCACTCCACCACCAATCAGCACCTGGTCTCTCTTGGCAATAAGTTCTGCGTGATATACAGCAATTACCTCTGAAAAATAAAAAAGTTAACTTTGCAGAGGCTTTTCACAGTCACTATAATCATACAAGTTTTTCATTGACTGTTTTACATAATTTTCCAAAAAAAAATTTGAGGAATTCTGCATCCTTAAGCTGTAATTTTTAATGAATTCAGCATTCTTAACAGGCGATTGCAAAATTCAGACATGTCTACCTAGCAGAGAAAGAAAAACTTAGAGCCTGGGACTTTATATATATCGCATATTGACTCCTTGGATTCAATGCACTAAAATGAACTGACAAAATCTTCCTGCAGAGTAATATTTTTGGTTGCTTTTTATTTTAGAATAAAGTCCATCATTCCTCTGAGTCATGTGATGATAAGAATGATGGGAAACTGAAAAAAAAAATACAGTGTGGAATTTAAGTACTTGTTCTTAGAGGAACAGAAAAAAAAATCCCGAAAATTCAGAAAAATGTGCTTGTCATTGCCACAAATATAAATTACTCATTTTTAGTTGCAAAAATGTAAAGAAACAGCCTTCTTTTACAAGAAACAAATATTAAAATATTACTGAGATTATATGTGCCTACCATTTATATGTTGTATTTTTATGTACTGGCAGTATAATCATGATGTTGTGCTTAATGTGACTGTTCCTCTGCTATTTTCACCAAGAATCAGTTTAAATTTTGAAGACCTGCAGTTCGGGTGAGCTGCCAGGGAATGAGAAGCAAGGCTAGAGGGCAATATCACAAGGGATCTCTATGACCTCAGAAAGGAGTGTAGCAGAATTAGGAATGGCATCAGTCTGAACTGAGAACAGCCAGAAAGAATTGGGAATAACTGTAAAAAGCCAAGGGAATAGCAAATCCAAGTCGAGACTAAAGCTATCTCTTGGCCAGGGCTGAAGCTCGAAGCAAGAACTCGCATTACCTCTTCCATTTTCTAAATAAAATATCCAAAGTATTTTGCTGACGTACTTATGAATGTCATGATTTGTTTCCCTTTTTGTCATAAACTTATTAAATAGCCATGGTACTGAGATCTGGACTTTAAATTTGTCTTAAAAGGATCAGAGCATAGCAAAAGCTATCTCAGAGCTGAAGTTCGAGGAATTTCATTATTAAGATTTCTGTGTCTTTTCTTCTTGCTCTTCTATTGTGAGGCAGCTTTTCACTTCTCCCTTTCTTATCCTTGCCTGATCTACCTGGATTTCCCCAAGGCTTGGAGTATAGCTTCCTGTAGTCTCCTCCTAGAAGACTGATACATTACAGTCTAGACATAAGGTCTCTGTGGTGGGTGGGGAACTGGTTGACAGGCTGTACACAGAGTGTGGTGGTAAGTAGCTTCTGGCAACCTGTCACAAGTGGGGTTCCCTAGAGACTGATATTGGGCTCAATGCTGTTTGAGGTCTTCATAAATCATCTGGATGATGGCATCAAGTGTACCTTGATAAAGTTTGCTGACAATATCTGAGTGGGGAAGTGGATACTTGAGAAGGTAGAGCCACCCTGCAGGAAGACCTGGATAGACTGGAAGAGTGGGCTAACAAGAGCCTTATGAAGTTCAACAAGGACAAGTGTAAGGTCTTGCATCTGGGAAGACATAACCTGGAAGTGCAGCACAGATTGAGATCCACCCAGCTGGGGAGCAGCTCTGTGGAAAGGGACCTGAGTGTCCTGGGGAACAGCAAGCTGAATACGAGTGAACAGTGTGCTGCTGTGGCAAACAAAACAAACAACATGCTGGGTTGCATCAACAGAGACATAACAGCAGAGACAAAGAAGTCATTATGTCACTCTGCTCAGTGCTTGTCAGGCCACAGCTGGAACAGTGAAAAAAAAAAAGAAAAAAAAAGAAAAAAATAAAGCAAATATGGCATACTTCCAAGCAGGAAAATGAGGTCTCCAAAAGCAATAAACGCTAAATATTTTTTAGAAGATACACACATGTATTTGTGATAAGAACAGCTCCAGAGTAGGACAAGTCCAAAAATAGTGTACCATAAGAGCCTGAATCTTGTCCTTATTTTTCACATATTGATGGCAAAGCAGTTCCAAATTTAAAATGGATCTCAAGAGACGCTCACGTTCTGGAGTGCAACTTAAACAGAATCTATCTCACATCAAAGAAACACAGAACCATCTCTCCAAGGAATAATAATCTATTCTGCATGCCAGCCTGGTGCCCACAATGAATGCAGATTGTCCCACTTATCACTTGTTGTATTATTTAGGGTCTTGGAATCAAAAGAAAGTAGATACACAACTATATAACTACACAAGTTATGGAATTATTGTGTTTTATTAAAAAAAACCAACAAAAACAAACAAAACCCCCCCCAAAACAAACAAACAAACAAACCCACAGCAACCAGATAGTTGGTTTCTGGAAGTTACTCCATTAACATTAATTAGAAATTAAATGTGTACATATTTTATTAGAAATGCTCATCCATTTTTATCACACAGGATCAATCGGTCATTTTCACCAGTGCAGTCAAGTTGTTCTTGGTCTAGGCAATGGCAAGGACAAAGTGAAGCTGCTTTTAGCACTCAATCACACACAGTTGCAAATAAGTGTGCCTGATTATCTAAAAGCTTAACCAATTTGCGTCACGGGCACATTGGATCAGTCAAGCAATATGAAGGCCTGAAAGCAGAAGATATGTGACTGTATGTCATGCACAAGAAAAAATCTCAGCATTCTGTTCAACTAGATTCTGTTTCTTTGGACTGTTGAATATGCCAGTCATAGCCAAACCTAAACTAGCATTATATTCCAAATTGATAATACATGCTTTTTACTTAGTGGGACTGTTGTAATGTAGTCATATGTATTGTGAATCCAAAAGACTTATCTCTTAAAATGAATATAGGCTATTTTTAGATGGGGAGGAAGAGAAATAAAATTATAAACATATCAGAAATTTAAAAAGTATGCATATGTATAAAACTGGTTAGAATTGAGATAATAAATTTAAATTTGTATGCAATTTGGTAATTACATTTATTCATATGTAAAGTAGATTATAATGTTTCCAATCTGCTATCTGAATAATTACCTTATAGAATGTCCACTAATCTGAAATTTAAATAAATCAGTATTTTGATAGCTTTATATTTGGATAAGACAATTTAAGCAAACAGATAATTTTAAAATGCAGTATAACTTTATAGGAAAGATTCATCTGATACCTTGAATCCATTTTTTTAATAAACTGAGCTTGAGACAACATTAATATAAACACTCATTTCAGATTTTTAACACTGTTTTATCAAGAATAAATGTGTAATCCCATATATTGCAAAATAAAAGTATACAGTATGCAAATGGATATTAACAAACAGGAAAAGAAAAATTGGAACATATCAGAAATTATCAAAAACACCTATTGCAGACAAGTCAGACTGAATTTTAACAGTCCTAATGCTTCAAAAGATGATATGACCTTTTAAACATTAATCATATAATGTCAAATAGTGTCTGTTTTCTGCGGTGCATGAAGGAATGAATGTGCCAACCACTTGAGAAACTCTGCAATGCTAAATTGTAGATGGAGTCAGTAATTTTTTAAGATATAAGTGTGGACTTTTTAATCAAGTAACATGGGCTCCTACTAAACTTCTCATTGAATTTTACAGCAAATAATGAAATAGTCAAGTTAAGGAAATTTCTGTATTCCTTTTACAAACACTGGAGAGAGATAAGATAGGACAATTGAATCTCCTCTTCAAGCTTTTAAAATCATCAGTCTTGTTCATTGAATACAGACATCCTGAACTACATAGGATGATTCAGGTTCTTTTAGATGTGTATTAAAAATAGTTGTGGCTTCATCGCTAATAGGATGGATTAAAATTTGCATTACACCTGAAATTCAAAAGGTCATTGTGTAGTTCACTTTACAACACATATACACGTGCTTTATTTTGTGACTTGTATTTTCAGAGCGAAGTACAAACCCCCTGTTTCTGACTGCAATGTCAGTTAAGATATTTTACATGCAGTTGAAATAATTTTGCAATTGGTGGTTACCTACTCCTAAAATATTTTTCCATTGCTTTTAATAATTGAATATATTTTTATACAGATGATTTCTTGTTCTGAATATTTTATTTTCTATGTCTAAACATTCAAACTGTATCTGTGCCTGCGAATTTATTAAACTTTCATGTTAAATAATTCAGTTGCTGTTTATTCTAAGGAATATGGATAACTGGTAGCTTTAGAAAGCTTTATCTTTTTGTGTGTGTGTGTTTGAATAGCTCCAGCATATCTATAACTGGAATAGAAATTTAGAAGGCCTTTATCTGAAATATGCCTTTTGAGGTCCTTCTGAAAACCTTCCAGCACCTGACAGGACCCATAACCTTTTAAAAACCTGTTTTTTTTCCTCAACAGAATGTCTTGGGGTTTTTCTGCAGTTTCTAAGCATTTCTCAGAACTTTCCTCTTCCTCTAGGCTGCATAAATGCCATTCCCTATTCCAGAGTCACAGAGCTCCTTCAAAAATGTCAGTCTCACTAAGAATGTACCAAGACTGTGTCTGGCTATGGCAGCAGGACACTAAACTAAAGGCAAGTGCAAGAGTTCCTGCAACCCCACCAGAGTCAAAACTGAGAAAGTGATAGCAGGGGACATGAACTGGTTGTGGCTCCTTGTCTCATCTCATTCATTAGATGATAGAAAACTTGCACATGTCACTCCTCCCTAGATGTATTCCTAACAAAACAAGGTCTCCATTACTTTATTTTGAGGGACACGATTTTTTTCTTCTAACAGAGAGAAACAGACTTCTCAGGAGATGCAGGTTGGCTGGCTGATGAAAGGAGGTGAGCAATGGAGCAGTTAAGGCACTTAACCTTTTAAAAAAACTGGGCTTTTGTCTCCTTGTTACCCCGGTGAACTGAAAGGACCATATTAATTTATGGTATATACCTCTGAAGTATTTGTATATAAAGGATTCCCCAGATGCATGCACAGACAATTTGTGTATGAACAGTAGTTTAGATAAAGACAATAAATTGTTGTTACAGTTCTTACAATCAAAACCTAATAGTCCACTTGTTATTAGTTTGTATCAAATTGTCACAGAAAAAGAAAAAAAAAAATAATATGGTTCCAGTTATTACATATAAACTTATTTTCTACCCCTTTCCTAGTATTGTGCTCACCCTTGTCTTTCTCCGGGTTCTGGGACTGATGGGTTTATTCTGATCATGGTGGTGATGGGGTGTTACAGTGAGTTGTCACCAAGATGAATATAAAGTGTATGTTGATGTTTTCTTCTTCTTCAGTTTAGGATCCACTTGAAGTAATTTTCTGTGCATTTGCTAATACACATTTACACATTTGCTCTTTCTTCATTGGTCTTCAGTTCCACATTGAATCCAAATTTGCTATATAGAGTGGCTTTTACCTGTGTTGGATACTAATTCATTGTTCTCCGTATTCCTCCTAAAATCAATTTTCTTATATTTCACATCTGGCTTCCTATGAATATAATTATATATAAACGAACAAGTGTGTATCCATTTTAGCATTATCCACCTGTGCAATCAGGTCATACAACTCAGTTTCATTTCTACTCTTCATATTCCTAGTTACTTACAGTCATTGTGGGAGAACCATGCATGTTTGCTAGCACAGCTTATACTGCGTATCAGCATCACAGTGTCTGTTTGCACGCTGTTGTCTCACTAGCTGAGGAAATCTGTTTCAATTTTGTTGATGTTTGAGCACCTGTAGTGCACCATATATTTTAAGACTAATAACACTAATATTGAGTGCTATGCCCAACTTAATAAGGACACAAGGATAACATAAAATGGCTATATCAGGGGTCTACTGACTCTCTTGCAACTTTTCATTAGATAAAAGCGGAGCACTGTTACATTAACAAGAAAAAAATCTGCTTTTTTCTCCTCTCTCGTGTGCTCTCACATGCCCATGAGTTTTTTTCATTTTTCTATTCCCATTCAAATGTTTAATTATTTTACATATTGCTTTTAACATATTTTGGTTTAAATAAGATGTTTTCCCCAAACAACTTTTTAAAATTTTCTGTTGAAATTTCAAAAAAAATGCTAAGTTAAATTTTTGTCAGAACACAACTTTCAGTCATGACCTGTTTTTTACCCACACATTCTTACATGCTTTTTTTACTTAGGGGAAAATGTGGGCATTTTTAATTGAATTTTTTTGGGGGAAAAAAAAAATAAAGGAAATATAAGCATGATGACTTTCTTTCATAATCACTTCCAGAACCTGGGAAATTTGAGGAAACAAACAAACAAACCAACCAAAACAAAACAAACAAAAAAGCAGAAAATTCAAAATATCTGAAAAAAATTACAATTACATACTGGGAGATGGTAACTTTGCAAGGAAACATCCTCTGGGCAACCAATTAAGAAGGGTCAGAATTTGAAAAGTGTAACATGTTTGAAGTGCCCTTTTCCTCAGAGCTCCATCTGCTCCCTGATGGTAAGAAAGTCAGGTTTGGAAGCAGCCCCACCTCTCTCTGGCTGCACTGGATACAAAACTCAGCCAACACAGGATAGTATCTGAAAGTGTGCAAGTATCTGATCTCATTTAAACAAAATAAAACTATTTTGTTGTTTGATTGTTTTATTTATTAATATTATTTCTGCGTCTTTGTGTCTCCCTATAAAAAATAATAAATACTGATAAATACTACGTTAAGTATTAATTCCACCATGTGTACTAGGTTCTTCCCAAATGTTCATGAGGGGAATATTCAAATTCCAAGAAAATTATCAACTGGGGATAAATAACAGTAAATATGTGGTAGGGAATAAAAGATTCCCCCCCCAAAAAAAAAAGGTAATAGAAGAAGTAAACAATACCTGAAGCTACAGTGCTATTTAAAGTATTGCAGCAAAACAGTAATGTGTTGGAAACCCTCATGTATTGTTATAAGGAAAAAGGAAATAACATCACTCAACTGTTTCAGTATGAAATTCAGTCTTTTCTATTTTAAATATGACATTGTACATTTCCTTCATATATTCATTATTAAAACCCTGGAAATAAAAGGCTGTTACAAGCACATAGCCAGCATTTACAGAGAATTAGAGGTTGAAGCATAGGCCACAGATTGAGGAAACTGATTAGCCACCAGTTTAGGGCTCCAAATATAGAAAAGACACAAAGAAATGTGAGTTCAGTGAAGAGCCACCAAGCTGGTTGGGGTTGGAGAACCTGCCTTGTGATCAGAGACTAATGGGTTTGATGAACCTGCTGAAGGGACAGCTTTGAAAGCATGGGAGGAGCATAAGTTGAATTTTTTCCCCAACACTGGAAGAGGCTGCCCAGAGAGGTTGTGTAATCCCTATCTTTGGAGGTTTTTGAGACCTGGATAAGCCAACTGGATAAAGCCCTGAGCAACCTGGGCTGATCTCTAGGACCTGGCTGTCCTAGAGACCTCCTGAGGTCCCTTCCACCCTGAATATCCTACCTATCCTATCATTATCTGCTGTATAAAAGTAATATTGTGAAATACCAGACAGTTTTTTCTGCTTATTCCAATATCGTCTTCCAGTTGTTCAATACGTACTCAGTTCCTTTCCTTTCTAATGTGTATTAACTGTCATGAAGTCAGCATCATGTTTTCCATGACTGAGATATTCTCTTTTATGCAGCAAGAAATCTTTGGCTTCCAGCAATCTGCTGCAAGAACAACTGAGTAAGAGGCAAAAAGATCTAGTAACAAATCATTACTTTGAACTTTTTCCCCACCATTTTAATTAAAAATACATCAACAATAGGGCTAAAAGCCACACCATTAGAATTAATCATAGTGTTTAATCCTCAACATATCTCCTCTATTATGTGTGTTAATTTAGACTACCTACCTTAAATATTATCCTATCTTGTTGAACTTATATGAGACGGAATAAGATGTTCAGTTGGTCTACTGGCAAAAAATAATTTCTGAGATAAAGATAGATACAATTTTCATATAATCCAGTGGAGAAAGTCAGAAAAAAAATAATGTAAATATGTATCTTCTTTATGTTTGCAAGAGTGCACATTGGACTCCAATGACCTCAGTACTAACCGTGGGTTAAAATTTTAACTTTTCTATATTTGTTTTTATTTTAATATCTTCTAAATTCTCTTTTCTCTGTCTTTCAGATTAATCAGTGAAGTTTTCCTTTGAACTGTTCAAGTGCTGGCATGCTCCATTTTTTTCAAAAGGTTTATTCCTGGTGTTACTACTCTCCATTTGTGATGGAGAGACTTGTCACATCCAAAAAGCAGATCCATCCTTTTCCATGCTAAATTTCTTTGGATGGACTTTGAACATTGACTGTGTTAAAATTTCCATCCACACATACCAAATAAATGATCTGTCTCTTCTGGAAAAAAACTCAAAGTTTTTGTCCTCAACACACCTTTTCAAAGTCAGACTAGAGATCATTCTGTGGAACCATAGCAGTTTTACTAGTATCTGTGTTCTAGCAGAATGTCCCATTCTCAAAGTACAAGAAAATCTGATTTTTGTTATCACATTGAATTTCATAATCCTTTCACTGAGTTGTGATGACTAAACTGTACATGTTTATATTTAGTAGCCTTCCCATCAGAGCACCCCTATTCACAATCACCTCATCTTTGTGTGTGCTTGTGAGGTGGGAGGATTTCTAACTATGTCTGTATTACTTGTTGATGTTTAGGAAGCTGATACTCCTTGATTAATAACATATTGCTGTATACTCTATGTTATCAAATATTGAATAGGTGGTGAATGTCCTCTCTGCAGCCTGAAAGAATGGCTATCACCTAAATCCTCCTGACTTCAGCTTCATGCTCACACGTTGCCAAGTTTTCTATAGTGAATATGAGCCCATTGGAGCTGATACGATAAAAAAAAATGTGAGATAAGATGGAGTTTATTCTTCAGTTGAAATAAGGTATGTGTGTCTCAGTGATATAACCATTTTGATGACAGAATTAACTGTGTTATCACTTTGAACTTTGGAGTATCTACTCTGTATTGTAAAAATATCATCTTTGTCAGGATTTTTACCCTCTAAGGTAAATTGCAGCATATTTTGTGTAGGCACTGACAGCAGCATCTGCCTGTCTTTAGATAGGGTATTATCTCATATTTTGCAAGAGATAAAACATGATCTTTATTAGGTAACAATTAAGAAAAAAGTCCTATTATCAGAAATTTGATTTAATCTTAAACATTTTGGTATTCACAGGTGACTTTCAATTTTCCTGATCCTGATACTTAAGCATCCTTACACTCCAAGTCATTCTTCTTGGAAATTAATTTATGTCTCCTTCCTAATTTTTATTATAACAGTATCTAAGTTCTGTACCACTTTCAATCTGCTGAACTTTTATATATGTGTACATAGATATAGATATATAGATATGTATTTCGGGCAATTGTGGAGCTGGTAAGCATTAACTAATTTAAAATCACAGAATTATAGAATATCTCAAGCTGGCAGGGAACCATAAAGATCAAGTCCAACCCCCTGCTCCTCACAGGACTTCCTAAAACTAAACCATATGGCTAAGATTGTTGTACAGACCTTCCTTGAACTCTGCTTGGGGCAATATTTTAGATAAGACTATATCTGTAAATTGAACAGTCCCATAGGGTGCTTTATGACATGATTTAGTTTAGTAGTGCAGAAATAACCTTAGTCTGTTGACTGGTTGTGCCTGAACTTTCCTAAGTTTCCTCTGGCATAACTGTATATACTTGACATGGAACTGTACCTAGGATTAGTGAATATCCATTTCAGATGGAATGTGTTTATGAAGCAAATGAAAATACAGAGGGTGAAAATTGGCTGTCATTCCATAGACTGTAGGAGAAAGTGCCTATCAACATGAATGTCAGATGAAGAAAAATAAAAGCAGAGACTGTTCCTTTTGGATGTGAAACTCAGCATCTCCAATTTCATCTCTTTTGAAGGGTTAAATGAGACATACTTGAAAAATAGTGTGGGTTTCTTATATCATCAGATTTCTTCTGTTTATATTTAATTTTTATATACTATGATAGCTTAACCTCAGCATTTCTGTCTTCAAGCATCTCACGACTTACCTTCTCGAAAGGCTTTTTTTTTATGCATTGAGTATCCTGTGGAAAAATTATGTGAATTATGCACCATTTCTGAAGTTAGTTGATGGGTTTCACTGAACCGCCAAATATTTAAAAATATATGTCTAAAATGTCAATTTTCAAAAAATTGAATTATTTTAATTACTACATTATGACATTATAACACAATTCTATGAAATAAAGATGATAATGAGACAAATGCTGAGGGCTTATTTATTTCTATCCATGAATATCAAATAGAAATGAGATAATATGATGAACCTTACCAGCTATATATCCACTACCTCTACACAAAGGAAAATAGTAAAATATGTGATAATCTTTTAAACAGAACATAACAGAGAAAAGTATTCCTATTAGCTCCATGACCTGATTTAATTTTCCCAGAGTATTTGACATACTGTGTTATGGAATTTTGTACTTCACTCTAGGATTGTGTTATCTTCTAAAACTACTTCACAGAACTTTTACAACAATACTATACTGTTTTTTACCTATTTTAATGCTTTTCAGCTTATTGTCTGGCTTTGAAATAAAATATTAACATCTACAGTTTTTAAGTATAATGAAGTTTCAAAAGTGGAGCTCTGTATTTGTCAGTGATCATATATGTCCTCAAGGATTTATCATCTTCGGTGTCAGCCTGATGAGACATGTTCAATGTGTCAGAGAAGTATTTGAGAGAAGACGTCATAGCAGTACACAAGTGAAGCTGCAGCACGGTTCCTCCTGTTACCCAAAGGTTTCAGATGCCTCTCACAATCTTCAGATAACCACAGCTCTACATTATGCCACTGTTACATAATGTCAGTGTCATTGCCTGTTACTCTAACTTTCAAATGGGAAAGCACACATATTCACACCCACCCACAAAATACGCTGTGTCTTTTTTGTGTGTGTGCTTTGTTGTTGTTTTGTTTGTTTGTCTGTTTTGTTGTCATTGTTGGGGTTTGTTGGGGTTTTTTGTTTGTTTTTGTGGGGGTTTGTTTGTGTGTGTGTGTGTTTTTCTGTTTTGTTTTCTTTTTTTGTCCTTCTTCTTCCCCCCCCAAGTTTGATAGAAGTAGCAAAACACCATCTGGTGCTAATCTCCACTCTTACTAACATAATAATGTAACACCAAGACAGATCTTCTATTCAAATGAATATTTCAGCAGTACGAACAAACCAACACAGAGTACCATGATGTAAAATAATGTGCATACCAGTACTCTGAATACAGGTGTTTATTGTTTTGGTTTTTTTATTATAAAATTAATGAAAGGCATATGTTCTTTGACCTAAAGTGAATTAGAATTTTACTAAAGCCTTAGAGTCAAACTCCCCTTCTAGTGTCACCAGAATCGCTCTAAAGTGGTTGAACAGATTACAACATGAAGAACATCACTATTTGGCCTTAAGGAAAGCCTTATGGTCCTATGGTTCAGCAGGATGCTGAACCAGGAAGCAAGATAATTCATTTATAATCATGGTTCTGCAACTGATCTCTTTTATAGTGCCACTTCTTCACTGATACTGCCTGAAGGTTAGATTCAATTGTTAGATTATGTAATTTACAATTAAAACACAGAACTTGTGTTTTATAAATGTGCCATTTTCCATATAGATTTACTGTTATTTTTTCTCTCAATCATAGCAAAAAAACCCCCACCCTTCTCTGTATTTTCTGTATTAAATTAATTTTAAATTACTAATTTTACAGTAATTTACTAATTTAAAATTTACTAATTTTACAATAAAAACAACATTGGAGTTGTCATTCTGAAGGCCTAAAAATGATGAATTAATCAACTCTGCTCTTCAAAATCTTGAGATTAGAAGGCAACTGGACATAAGATAACTTTTCATTATTTTAAAGCATGGCATTTTGGTTATTTGCTTGTTTATTTGGGGATTTTTAGTGTTTTATCTCTTGATTTCTAAACTGTCAAGGAAAAAATATGTCATAGTTTCAAAACTGCAAACATATTTACAACTAATGTATTGAGAAAATATTTTAAAACATTTATGATGATGTTGAAAGTGAAAAATGTAAAGGTACTACTTATTGAAAAAAAGTGCACTCAAGAAAATACATAGAAGAAAAAATGTGATGTACTTAAGAAAAATATTCTATGGAGTAAGTTCATTTTAGAACTACTAATCTGTGAAAAATTCAGTTTAGATAACTGTTACACTAACTAGCTAGTTTACTTAGTTTTCTTCATTTTGCCTCCCTAGGAAATACATTATTTTTTTTATTTTTCTGGAATAAATGTGTTGCACATTTACTAAACACACAAAAACATTCTTTCTTCAGGATATCATTAGCAGGATGCATCTTTTTAGTGTCACTTGAAATTATAATACTTGAACTCACATGGTCTGAATCAGTCTATAGATCCATTTTTATTCATCCAGTTCTAATTTATGCATAAGTCAAATTAACTTGTATGAAACAGAAATATATGCTCAATGTTATTATTGTCTTTCTGAATTGCCCCAGAAAGAGGAACGACTGCTTCTTTGCTCTACGTGTCAATTAGTTCATCACTCCTTTTCTTCAATTTATTTAAGCAGAAGAGAATAATTTCTTATCCGTTGTTGATTATAGACATGTCTTAGAGTACTATATACTCAGGTGAATTTGAGGACTGTGGAAGTTCAAGTGTTAATAGGAAGTGTGAGGATATGAGAGTAATTCTTGCTTTCTCTTCTGTACTATTCCTGCAGTCAAGCCCAGAATTCTTCAAAGGGTATATACATTTGGCCTGAAAAAAATGTTCACGACATCTTGAAAATCAGTAAGGAATAGCTCTGGAAAAAGGCAAAGTACATGGTGTTCATGCTGGAATCCAATATCCTTAGATACTATGGTCTCTGTTATAAAATAAAATGGGCTTTGGATCATTCTCTGAACTTGAAGGCAGAAGCTGCATCATGGCTTGTAGTTGTTTAGCAAAAATCTCACCCTGCTGCAACCAGGGATCTGTCACCCATGCTGCTTGGGGGCAACAAGCCCTAGAGTACCAAGTCACCCAAACATCATCTGTAAGAACACTAGTTGATAAAGGTGGAAACCACTCCTCGAAGCATGCTAGAGATTAAACTATTGAACTATGTTGAAATTATTTTTAAAGCATGCATCCCTGCCAATTTTATTAGTATTGCAATAGACATTTTTACATAGCATATGCTGAGAATGGATGCAGAAAAGGCAGTCAGTAAACTGAATCATAGAATCGCAGAATCACAGAATGTTAGAGATTGGAAGGGACCTCAAAAGATCATGTAGTCCAATCCCCCTCCTGAGCAGGCACACCTAGATGAGGCTACACAAGAATGTGTCCAGGTGGGTTTTGGATGTCTCCAGAGAAGGAGACTCCACAACCTCCCTGGGCAGCCTGTTCCAGTGTTCTGTCATCCTCACTGTGAAGAAGTTCTTTCTCATATTTAAGTGGAACCTCCGGTGTTCCAGTTTGCACCCATTGCCCCTTGTCCTATCATTGGTTGTCACTGAGAAGAGTCTGGCTCCATCCTCATGACACTCATGCTTTACATATTTGTAAACATTAATGAGGTCACCCCTCAGTATCCTCTTCTCCAAGTTAAAGAAACCGAGCTCCCTCAGCCTTTCCTCATAAGGGAGATGCTCCACTCCCTTAATCAGCTTTGTTGCCCTGTGCTGGACTATCTCCAGCAGTTCCCTGTCCTTCTTGAACTGAGGGGCCCAAAACTGGACACAATATTCTATGTGTGGTCTCACCAGGGCAGAGTAAAGGGGGAGGAGAACCTCTCTCGGCCTACTAACCCCTCCTCTTCTAATATACTCCAGGATGCCATTGGCTTTCCTGGCCACAAGGGCACAGTACTGGGTGCGTTGCCTAAGCTAGTTAAGAGGAAACATCATGGAAAAAGGCATTACAGCTAATCAGCCCCTTTTATCACAGTGCCTGCCTCACTCTGAACTTCGAAGCAGCATCTTACTGGAAGGAGAAGCAAGAGTTCCATACTTCTACAAGGCCATGGGCATTGTTACTTGAAAAACGAAATGTCATTGCACTTGTTCAAGAGGTAAAAAAAAATACTGTCAATTTTCTTCTTCTGTGAGAGAAATTAGCCAGAAGGTACCAGAAGGTATAAAATATACAGCAATGTGTGTTTCGTTATATTTGTCTTACTTGAACTATACTGATTTGGACAAATAATCATAGTTAATTTAGAAGAAAAAAAAAAAACAAAAACAACAAAGCAAACAAAAACATAAAGAACCCACAGCTTAATATGACTTACCATTCAGTGGTAAGGGTAATCACTTGAGAAATAGCAAATGCAAGTTCAAGTCAGCCTTGTAAACTGGGAGGTTTTATATTACATCTCCTATTCTGTATTAATGTCCTAAGCACTGAGTGTGATGAAGATTAACAGTGCCACTTTTTGTATTTTGTGAGTAATGATTAAATTACTATTGTGAAGTCATATTGAATCTGAAAGGTTTTAAAAAGAATGGAGACAAACCACTCTGACATTTTAATTTCGTTCTTCTTTGTTTGAGGGGGGAGCAAAAAATTCAAGACATCTATTGCTTAATATGTTAATAGTATCACATTACATAAAACTGCATTTTTGGTGAATAGGTATTAAAAAAATAAAATTAGGTCTGCCTGCAATCAGGATACTTCAGTAACATATAGAAAGTATAACATAAACAGACATAATCTGTTTCACAACAGACTTAACAAAACAAAGTGATGAAATCAAACTATAAATTAGCATTTTTTGCTGGTAACAGTGCAAAGGTGTTGGTTCATAGGTTCACAGTTCTGAAATTTTTCTCCATTTTTCTGTACTGTGATGTACTTATTCCTGCAGGAAAAAAAAACATTATATTATGGAAGAACAGAGAGCTTGTAAACAGTAGAATGAAATAATGATATTCTTATCATAGCCCTTTCAGTACTTTTAGCACATGTTGGTTCAAAGCAATTTAATTTTTCCTTTTTTGTATCAGTGAATATGTTTCTTAGTATAGAAAGATAATAGTACCGAGGGGATGAATAAATTATTTAAATGGCTGTACTTCAGTTTAAATATTTTGACAATTAATATAAGTATTTAGATTCCTAACTCTTGAGCTAAATACTAGTTGATAAAACTGTATCTTTTAGTTTCTCAAGAACTGGAACAATAGAAAATTATTGTTCAGAAACAGTGGAAGAAATACTTTAATCTCTCAATCAAAGTTAATGTAGGCCTTAATGCAAAGTTATAAACATACTCTGATAACTAGGAAAAGAAGGACCTATGAATTTTTAAATAGTAACCAATTCCTTATTCCTGTAAGGGGAATTTAGAAACATTTGTAGGGTGACTGCAGGAGCAAGGCAGTACTGTCTAATTTTTTTTTTTTTTTAAAACTACAGAAATATCTGGGTAAAGTTAACTTTATCCTTTGCATTTAGAAGTCATGTGAAAGAGTGACAATGAAAAAGGAGATGAGCAGTGCACATCAATAACATGATGTAAAATAACTTCAAAACTCATTTAATATATTTTTAGTTGCTGAGAATTTCTCAACTAGTGTAGTAAGTTTCAGCTCTTTTGAGGTAAAGGACAAATGAAAAGAAAGAACAAGAAAAAAAAATGAAAAGTTCTGAGAAATATGTGATTTATTTCTTCTTATGAAAGAAACAACTTAATTGGGTATTTGATTTTTCCAGACGCAAGACTTTCATTGAGCTCCTTAAGTACCAATCCACAAGCTGCTGATGTATTTCAGTAGGACACCTGAAACATGTGAAATTCAATAAAGCCAAAGATCATGGTCTTTCTTTGTAATCCCTTGTTTTAACTTCCTTCAAGATACAAACTTTTGAAGCCTTACTCAGCTTTCTACTGCTCCGAAACTTAAGGTCATTTCCCCCTTGAATATTATCTTTTGAGGGCTGATAGCTATCCCCATTCCTACTGTTTTTCAGCCATGCTTCATCTGGGCTATTAGGCGACTTTGTCCCTGCTCGGTGGGAATCCGTTCTGCTATTCTTCTACCCTGCCAACAGTGCTGTTCTCCTGAATATAATGTAAAAGATATTCTACCATCCAGTACTGTCTGTTCTGCCCTCTAGTAATCACTCTCCTCCCTCACTATTCACAACAAAGACCCAGTGTGTCTCCATTTGGTTTTTAATCGCTATCCCGGTCTATTCCTCTACTCAAAATTATTTAATTTTATTTCGCTGTTATCCTTGTCATCTCTGCTTTTTATCTTGAACTGCTCTGCTGAGCTCTCATGTTCACAGTTCATTTCTCTTTGACTCGGCATGTATTAAAGTTCCACCCATGGTCCAGTAGTGAACTGGGATTACAGCATGAGGCTAGCATATCTCTGCTAGTCTGCCATTGAAGTATATGTCCAGACATTTTTATAATAGACCATGTTCTGCTTCCAACAGGTCTTCTTTACTTTTTTTATTTTTTTTTTTTACTTCCTGTGAAATATTTCAGTTCTTAGAAGTTTTTCTTATTAAAAACAGTCATCAGGACAACAGCTTTGTAAGGCATTGTGTATATCTTCATAAAGACTCAACTGAGTTACGTGGTTTGATTCTACTTTTTATTTCAAAAACATCACACAAGCATCTGGCACGCTTTGAATGGGCTCTGGGTAATATACTTGTTAGGTAGCTGTTCTTCCATTGAGAACAGTTGAAGTTCTGCACTCCATACTATTCAAGACACAATTAAAAAAGAATGAAACTCCAAACACTGTTTTTCACTTGGGTGACTGTTATAGAGAATAGTATGTCTTGAAACCTTATCAATTAAAGAATTGCTTTTGGGGATGCTTTAGTTAAGAAAGAATAGCATCATTGACATGGTCACTGCAAACTTCACTTGGATAAAAAAGGCTATACTTCCATTTGCATTACAAAATTCATACCTTAGACATGCTGCAAAGATAGGGGTTTAAAAAAGAGAGCAGAAGATGAACAGAGAAATACCAAAACGAGTAGTTAGAAAATACCAAAGATGTGATAGCTGTGATTTTTAGAGCATATATCAGTTGTCAGGTCATTTTTTTCTTCGCAGTTCATGGGCACCTAGAATAGAGTATTCAAAATGGAATGTTAACCTAGACACAACGCCATGCTCACAAGGCTATGTGGCATTTGAATCAGAGATAGTTCATATTTTTCCAGCTTAGAGCTGAGCTTAGCTGAGGTGCCTGAACAAGTAGTTATGACTATGAGGCATCTAGATGAATCAGCCTTATCAGCTAGTTAGTTGTGCTTTATTTGAGAGTATGTTCTATCTCAGTAATTACTGTCATCGTATCTGTCATTGCAAATATCCACAGTAGTAACATATTACATGTATGGTTTCATGCTAGAGTCGTCTCTTCTCATCCTGAGATACCGCAGGAAATATGCTTTGCATTGATATGAAAATAACTTGGGTTATGTGCACTGCATTTGCTTTAGGGGTTAAATGTGAATGTCATATTCAGCTAAAAGGAAGGAAGAAATGAAGCTTAAATCGTTACTTCCTTATCATATATTTAACTGATGTGAATGCTTTCTTCTTCTCAAAAAATAGTTATTATCACTATTGTTTTTTTTCTCTCCAAAGCTGTTTTATCTCCACTGTTCTTTGAACTTACTATTATTTCATAGGCTGTTTTTTGGTAACAGAATGTTTATATACATACCCAGAAAAGGTATTCAGTGTTATTGGAGTCTCTGGGTAAAGATCAATTTGTTGACACTAGACTTGTGAAAGTCCTTAGTTATGTAACCTAATCTTCTGAATTAACTCAACATCTGGTAGACCTGTTAAAGTTGCAGTTTCAGATTTAGAGAATTATATTTCCAAATCACTAAATTAAACGGGTTGGAGGTCTAGAAGGGACAGTGATACATTTGGAGAGAAATTATTAGCCATTAGTGCACTAGTGATCAGAAGCCATTAGAATCTTGTTCACAGTACACCAGTATTGCCATTACCTTGGGCATTTTAAGGTCAGAAGAACCATGGTGGTCATTTTACTGAGCTGTTATATGCACTCTGCTGTATAATTTTGTTTTTGACTTCAACAGTGAGCTGAAATGTGGATTATGCTAAGGTTCTGGGCTTTTTTCTTTTAGGAGACTTTTGTTTTTCACTCAATGTGAAAAATCGGAAGCTTATTTCAAGCCAGAATTTTCTAATTCCTAGTAATTGGATCTCATTTTTATTTGTCTACTGAATTAAATAACTCAATTGTGGAACAGGATCTCATGGGATTGTGATCAAGTTGCTTCTTAATCTTCTTTGCAACGAACTATATAGTGATTTCCTCACATTTCTTATTAGGCACTGTAATGAACAGACATAAAATACTCTAGAGCTGGTTTCCTGAGACTTTTAAAAGGTTTTCTTATCAGTTTTACGATGCTACCTTAGATCTCTCCTGATCTCCCCCGCTCTCTCCAGTGCTTTACAGTATTTATTTATCAAGTGGAAAAGATCTTAAAGTTGTGATAGAGGGCCAGGGAACATTTTATGTTTTATACTGTATGAATGCAGGCAAACTGATATTTTCTCTTCAGGACTAAATTTCAGGTACATAAATGCTGAATTGCAAAATTCTGGACTAAGTGACCTTGGTAGTCCCTTATGGTTTTGAATGCCGAACTGTATCCACCTTTCAAATATTGCTCATCAGCGTCATGTAGACAGACGACATTACCTTTTTCAATCAGTTCATGCAGTTTTCAATCAGTTTAAAAATCTCGTCTTCATATAGAAAGATTTCATTCTAGAGCCAAGAGCACAATGATGCCTCTTCCCACAAAACAGTTCAGCCTACAATTGTTGCTGCAGTATCATGGCAACTCATCACTTCCAGTTATGTGCAGGATGGTAGCTGGGCAGTCAGCAGGAATAAGAGCAAAGGACTGTGGAAAGTGTCCTTTAACTTCTGATCCTGTATAATTTCCTTTTAAGCACTATTCACATGTGTGATGGCCAACTAACAGAGAAATAGGAACAAGATTTTTCTCAGTTAAATTCAAATTGAAGGCCAAATTGAAAGGATTTCAGTCAAAGAAATGAAAATGTCATAGTGGAACTCATCTGTCAAAAAAATGCCTCTGATATAAAGCCCTTTCCCAGGCTTTAATGTCTTCTAGTCAATCTTCAATCTGGGAATATCATTGGATGGGAGGAAACAGGAAGAATACTTAATAATCCCTTCTCAGATCTTCTAAACTCTCTTATTTCCTTGACAGGTTAGCCCAGCTATCCAAGTTTATTTTTCCACTTTCCTCTCCATCTAGCTAAAAAGTTCCTAAGGTGTAGTGAAGACTGTGTACATTTATCTTGCTCTGTACTTATTTGATGTATTTATCTTTCTGAATTTCAGAGGAAGAAAAAAATACAACTTTCCTTAAAAAAAAAAAAAAAAGTGGTTATATACGGTCTTTAAGTTGAACAATTTGTCCTTCTACAAAGTACAGAGCAGATTTGATTATGCCTTGTAACTCTTTTATATATTTGACTTCCATTGAATGTGAGAAATGGAATAATATTTTGGCAGTGAAATACACTGTAATGTACGTCTATGTTTAAATTCTGTTTTGTTATGTTTTTTTTTTAATTAACAATTTTCTCATTTAGAAAACATGATTACACAAAACCGAGGATTGATTTATTCCTATGTAGGATTATCTGGATTATTTAATGTGAATGGAAAGTTGAGGGGTTTTTTGGTGTTTTGTTTGTTTGTTTTAATCTAGCATGCACACTTGTTTACAAAAATCATTCTGTTAATAACTTTGGTAACAGCTTCAATGAGAGATCACTCCAGTATAAATCAGTGATGAAGATAAAGCATCAAATTCTCATAGGTTATTTAGTCTCTCATTTACCAATGAAGAATTGTCAGATACTCCTTATTCTAAAGCATTTTGACCAATCCAGTTTTAAATTATTCAGTGATTTGCTGTCCAGGATTCTGTTTGCTATTTATATATTTCTTTCTTCTGTTTTTCTGTCATTATTCCTTGCTATACCTCTATGAAACACTGATCAGACTCATGCTCTGTTTCAGCCTATTTGTTTGACTTTTGCATGAGTTTGGCCAACTGACAGAGAAATAGGAACAAGACTTTTCTCACCTAGATTCAGCGTGAAGGTTGAATTGAAAGGATTTTAATCAAAGAAATAAAAATCTCATAGCATAACTCAGATCATCTGTCAAAAAACACCTCTGATAGAAATAAGCCCTTTCTGCAAGAAAAGGGAGAAATCTGAATTTAGTATCTCTCAATGTAATGAAAAACATAGACCAGTCTGTGCATATGACCTTTTAAAAATCAGATACTTCAGATTTTTTTGGATGTTAACAGTTAACTTCTACACTCAGATCACCCTCATGATGTTCATGGTGTTCATATTTCTGGCTAACCAGACTACCACAGCTTAATTACAGTACAACATCAGTGTACATCAATGGAGTTACGATGGCGTAAAACTAGAGTGACACAGTGGTGACACAGCCCACACAGTTACTGTTAAATTCTGATGTTCCAAAATATTTAAAACTCAAGCAAGGAATAAAAAAAAAAAAAAAAAAAAAAAAAAAAGAAGAAAAAAGGAAAAGAAGGAAAAGAAGGAAAAAAAGAAAAAGAAAATAGGTAAAAAAGTAATCTTCTGTTTTCCAGAATATATTTGCTTGTTTACTTATTACTAGATATTAGATTTCAGGGAAGTAACATATCCAGTATTTGAATTTTAAGTCATCGCTTAGACAGATGCAGCTCATGGATTTGTGTGTGCATATCTCCTTTAGTTCTCCATCTGGTCTAGGGAGCGTTTGATACTGTTACCATAGAATGGTAACACCTCAAGATGGAAGAGACCCATAAGGATCGCTGAGTCCAACTCCTTGCTCCTTGCAAGACTACCTAAAACTAAACCCAAGACTCAGAGTATCATCCAGATGCTCCTTAAACTCAGTCTTGGTGCCTTGACCACTCCACTGTTCCAGTGACTGAACAGCCTCTCAATGAAGAATCTTTTCCTAATGTCCAATCTGAACTTCTGCTGATGAAGCTTCATCCCATTTCCTTTTGTCCAATCACTGGTCACCAGAAAGAGGAGATCAGCACCTCCTCCTTCTCCACTGCACTCCTCGAGGAAGTTGTAGGCTGTGATGAGGTCATCACTCAACCTTCTCTTATAAGTCATTGACAAATGGGTTCAGTTCATGTCACAATTCTGCAAGAAAATAAATTATTTCAGGAACTTTTGAATCCAAGATGAGAATAATGACAGTAACTTTCACTGAGAATTCTGTCTGAATAAGAACTGAAGGCATCTAGTAAAGAATGTATGGTAGAAGAAAGTGTTAACATTCATCAAAGGAAGGAAACAGGTGAAATGACACATTAAATTAAGGTTCTGAGGCACAAATAATGCAGTAGGACAAGACTGACATTGGGAAGGAAACATAAAAAAGAAAACACATAGGAGAAGAAATTACAGGAGATTTACAAGGGATGCAAATATTTATGAAAATATCATCAAATTGCCATGCATTGGTTGTTGAAATCATAAACAGAAAAGAAGGAAAATACAAAAAGAACATATCAAACAGTACTAAAGAAAATGGCTCAGAGGAAATACACAATAAATATTTACTACCAAAGGTGGGGGAAAATAGATATAATAATTTATTTATAAAATTATTATTATCCTGTGAGGAGCAGGGACTTGGACTTGATGATCCTTACTGGTCCCTTCCAACTTGAGATATTCTATGATACTTCTATATAATTATACTATTATATGTATACTTACTGTTATTTCTAAAATGCTATTTTTATTATCTCTTAATAATATTGAAAATTTAAAAAAAACCAAACAGAAATTAAAGTGACAAGTTATCTAGAAATGTTATAAAGAATGCTAATTTAAAGTTGTGAAAGATGGTCCAGTTTACATGGATAACTTATCTAGCTATAAATAGGAAATCAAGAAATAAATTACATTCATAAGGAAGCACTGGAAATCTTGAGCAAAATTCTTGGCATGAGATAAGCAAATTTGCTACTCATCTTTCAGTACAATAAAAAAATAAACTTGAGGTGTCAGGAACTCATGAAGGGTTTAGTGGCCTGCACATAATTGTGTATATTCTAGCTATAAGAAAACAAAGTATTAAGAGGTGAAAGAATGCTTGAATGTTAAAGACAGCAGGAACATGCATAATAAATTCACAGAAAATATGGATATTAAAAAAATCAATTCTTTTTTTCTACAGAAGCAGTATAAGAGATAGAATGCAGGTATTATGTTTAAGTTTTAATAATATTTGTGACAGCACTGGAAGTTATTGGAGAAAAAAAAAACAACTCTGAATACTGCAAACCAATGATTATGTGCTATGGTAAAGAATCAAACACTAAGACATGGAAGGGAAATAACAAACAAGAATTCCACGGTCAATAATAGCTACTGCTTTGCTTTACAGAATAATGATTTGAAAGGAGGTAGTAAATAGTCTGTTCCTGAAAATCACTGATTATCTCACAGGAGAAAAGAACCAATAGAAAGACTATCATTAAAATTAAAAATCCAGATAGAAAAAGAAGTAGCATGTTCCTTTGGGTGTGTGAAGGGAGGTGTATGGGGACAAAAAATAAAAAGCAAATCCTAAACTTACCAAACAAAAAAAAAATCAAGAAACCCTAGGGAAAAAAAAACAAAAAAAAATTGTCACATTAGAAACATTAAGCCAAGATACTCAGTGACACTGAGGAGTCAGGAATTCTTGGGAAAAAAAAAATAAATAAATAAAAATTCAATAAGTTGCTTCCAGAATTTCATTTGCTTTGGTTTTCCGTTGTGCAAAGTGGAATCTTGAATTCCCATTCTCCACTTAGAGCAGACAGAAGAACAAATGTTGCTTAAAAATGTAAATTCTCCTGACCTTCATCTTGTTGACAGGCCCACTTGCTCTCCTCACCTACATTTTCCATTCCATCATTAATTTCTCTAATTAACTCCAGTCTCTCAGAAACAGGAAGATATTGCAAGAACTTCAAGACTTGAAGGAAATAGGAAAATACAGTACCATAGAGATGACCACGAAGGGACCAAAAATTTGTTCATATAGTGGAGCTGTTTCATACTTGGTAAATTCCTTTGAAATCAGATCAAAAGGTATGATTTGACTCTTAATTTTGGGGAGATATAATACCAAGAGATTAAAGTAATAGAAGTGAGCATCACTTGGGGAACTGACAATACCAAATTAAACAAAACTGTTAAACTGTGTTTGGATAAAATAAGTCTAAGCAGTTTTGGAGCAATAGCAAAGATAATAGTCTGACGGTCCTTTAAGAGTACTGTATTGACCAATAAGGTAAGACAGAAAACATGAGATGACTTCAACAGAAGTTTTGCTTTCAGTGCTATGTGCTTTCCTTCTTCACAAAAATGATACGACAATTGCTCTAGAACAGAACTTAGCTTATCATAATAAGGAAAAGGCTGTTTCCTTGTTTCCCGAAGTATTTTCCTTTCTCTAACATATTGAAATGTGTCACAGAGCATCTTTCATGGTGGATTCTACTTGCCTTCCTTTCCATTTCTTCTTTTTGCTTTGCTTCTCACTGACAGAGCTCATTGGTTAAATAAGATACTTTCCTGATATGTTGTTCTCTGAAATAGTATAAGCATAACACTCAATTATAACATGATGAGTCTCAGTTTGAAAACATTGAAAGAAATCTGAATTAACCATCGACAAGAACTTTCCTTCACTATGGCTTATTAGGATATAACTATGATTTACTGTGTTTGGGAGTAGGATTTATACTCCAAACTGCTATTAAAATATTATGATGTAAAATCTCAGGAGTCAGCACATTGGTCTTACTACTATTATAACTTCAACAAGCATAAAATGAAGACAAGGTTGTGAAGTTCAAGTGAAAGGTTTTTCCAAGGGAAAACAAAAACAAACCATGCAGGCAAATTATTTTCTGAAATTTTTCTTTGCCTCTGCATAAAGTCTGATTATCTTAGAGAACTTTTTGGCTTTGCTCAGGTTTTATGGAGTACAGATAAAACTACAAATTAGTCTAGAAAGTGTTCCTGAGTTTTATCTCTGGAAGTCCAAATTTCAATATTAAAATTCATTCTCCATTATATCTGAGGATTTTTCTACATTTCCAGAATGATTATGTTTTTGTTCTCACTTCAGTCTCTGGAAAACAGTCAAATTTCCTGAGCAAGGAGAAGAGCAGTCATTAAAGAGAAACTAGAGAATGAGCAATGCATTTGTTAATGTATTTTGTATGTGCGTGAAGTATGAGTGAAGGGAAGAGAAATTGTCACTGTTTACTGCAGGATGACAATAAACTGTGGCACATGCTCTCTGTTAACCCCCTACCCTCCCCACTAAGGAAATGTAATAGGAGGAAAAGGGAGAGAGACTTGCAAGTTGAAAAAGTTAAAAATACTTCACTAATGCTACAAATAAATGGAGAAAATAATACAAAATATACAAAACCAATCTTGAATTTCCAAGGGTAACGTAGCCGTTGCCCACGGCAGAGCTGGCATTGCTCCAGCAGCTGCAGGGCAGGCACCCAGATATCCTAGGCTGGACTCCTCAGTAAACTGGAACTGGATTCATGGATGCAGGGTCTGGAACCAGACCTTGGATTGCAGACACAACAGGCAGGATCCTCTTCAGATGCCGGTCATGGTTGAAGAGAGCGCGACCCTCATGATCTCCTACTTTTATAGGGTGTATGATGTGTATGGGGTGGAATACTTACTTGGTCCATTTTAGTCACCTGTTTTGTCTGCCTCTCCTTGCAAATAAGCCCCTCTCACTGACAGGACATGCAAAATTTACCAGTAACTTTGGCTGCCATAGCAATAAGTCTAAACCTGGGCCTCTTCTGCATACCATTGCTACTGTTATCACTTCCGGAGAGAACAGTGTCTGAAAAACATGCAGCCAAAGTCAGAAAAGTGCAGTTACTTAGAAGAACTTGGCTGAAAAGAAAATTAACTAAAAGAGAACTGGTCTTGTTTTAAACAAAACCAGGACAGAAAAGGCGGAATAAGATCTTGGTTGTTCAGTTCTGTATTTGAAAATAAAATCAAAATTAAAAAACCCTACATTGACACTGTGAATGGACTTCACAAATGAAATGCTTGTGTACCTTTCTTCTGGCTAAAAAAGAAAACATTTCTTGTTGCTGGAGACAAAACCAGTTGAAAAAGCTGAAAACATGTTGAAAGAGTAAAGCTCAAAATTCAGTCACCTCAGTGTGACTCAGAGAGAACAGCAGCAGCACAGAAACAAAAGCTAATTGTGATGTCTCCTTCACTGGGCCTGAAGGATTTTTGTGCCTGGAATAATTTTGTATTTGTTTAAAAACACCCCATAGCTTTTAAAAATCTAACCACTCTTCTGAAAGGAAGTCTCATGTGTACATTTTCAATGCAAATTTTCACCCAGCTAGTCAGCTACAACGTGTAGCTGTTTTCTAGTATTTGCTCAGATGTGCTTGTATTTCGATCACATCAAAGAGCAGAAAGGCAGATAGAAAGAAATATCTTCGAAAAGGTCATCACATTTTAAAAAAAGTAATGTTAAGTTCTACCCTGAAAAACATTGAATTATTAAAAGATCACATGTGATCTGTCAAGTTTCCAAGCAATTACAGTTTTTGGTAAATGTATGTCTGATAACTGAACAGTGAAAGTTATGCTGTAGGATGCAAAAGAAGTTCAGAAATGCAGAAAATGTAGTTAAAATATAGTTCAAAATCAGACAGCACTGAATTATTGAATGAAAAATGTAACCTCATGGACATATTTAATACAAATTCAATGCAAAAACTGTGTTCCTGAGTTTGAACAGTTCCATGTCATCAATAGTCAATATCACCATAAAGAATCTTATGGTGCTTTAAAAACTCAGTCTCAAATTGTGAATACCCTTTCTGTCATAATGAATAATCAACATCAGGTTATTTAACCATAACACAGTTATCAAAACTAAAATATCAAAAAGGCAGAGCAGAGTTGAGCACAAACTGGTTCTTGGGTCTTCAAAAAGCTCAGAAAATCAACTCTAATGAGGTTGAGCCTTTGGCTAACAAGGTAAGTTACAAATAATACTGCCTTTCAGTTATATGTGAGTAACATTTCTTGCTAAGCCTTAAATACTACAAAGTGTTTCATTGGTTATGTTACCTGAGATTTTTTTTCCAAATAATTTTCTTTTTTCATTTTTTATGGATTCCAACAATTATTCTCTGCCACAGTACAAGCAACTTTTCCCCTGATGATTATTTATAATTATTTTCTGTACTGCCTGGGCTACATTTTCAAATCAAGAGAGTTTCTGCCCATTTTTAACACTTAGTTGCCATTTTTTAAAAACTATTTTAGTGATTTTAATTATGTTCTCAAGTGTCACTCTGCCAGATTTATACCAAAACCTTTCCATTTGTTGCTTTCCAAAGGAGTCTAACAGACTTCAAATAATTTGGTAGAAGATGAAGTCTTTGGCCTCTAGAACGAGAGTCTCAGTCAGGTGCTCTGAAAATTTCTGTTCATGCTTCTGCACTGTAATGGACAAGGTAGAATTTTTTTCTCTAGCAGTATCTGGTGCAGTAATTTCACCATGACTAAGAGAGGAATCATTCAACTACAGATATATAGCACAGAATTAAATGATCCATTAAAAAAAATATCCAAAACAGCTCTCAATTTCTTCCTACACAGGAAATAATCAGGCCTGTAAGGCACCCCAAAGATGTGTGTGTGCTTCAATGAAAAATGGGTGGATGAGTACCTTTGCAAAGCATAAAGATATCACATGTAATTTAACTTCTAAAATGAGCAAAGACAAATTATCACCCAGGAGGTGCTCAGATGTAACCACAGGATTCATAGGCCTTGGCCATGTAACTTTGTCGTCAAATTGCATCATTTAGAAATTAACACGTTCTGTTTGGGGGTTTATTTTTCTGTTTGTGTGTTCTGGTGTTTTGGTTTGGGGTTTTTCTGTATTTTTTGTTTGTGGCTTTTGTTGTTTGTGTTTTTTTTCTTTTCTTTTCTGGGGTTTTATAGATACTCTCTTTTGGATCAGGAAACTTTTCTAATTACATACATTGAAGAGTCTGAAAATAAACAGTGATCATGTCTGAGGCGATTGAAGCCCCCTCAACCACTTAAAAAAGTAATTTCTATAAAATAAAGAATTGTATAATAGTACTGCAAGTGTGCTTCTGTATTTCTATGCATTACTGTACGAAGACAACAAGAAGGGCTTCTTCAAGTATATATGTGTTTTTAGTTTTTGCCAGGCATAAATAATAAAATCAGAATACTCAGGAAGTCTTGTGTGAAATTTTCTGGTATTTTATGTTTGTGTAATTCCACATCGTCCTTCATACCATATTTATTCACACAAAAACTTAGCATATCATAATAAACTAGATTTTCAAAAACAGATCGGGTGATTTTTGCACCCTTAATTTGAGAAATGTGTTCATTTCTGATACAACAAATATACATAAATTTGCCCATGATCTGCACAGTTTGCCAAGGTCTGTGGTGAAGCATCATCTCAGTGCGAATCATAAGAGTCTGCAGAACCTTTGGACAGTTGAAATTCTGTAGTAACCTGGACTCAGCTTGTCTGTGTCTTCGTCTTTTATTTGCTTCCTGATCCATAAATAGTTGTTCTTGGTTCTCCATACATAAAGTGACTTCTCACAAAAATAATTGTTCTTTGTTAATATGAAGCAGTAAAGTGCTTTTGAACTGTTTCATGCGAGAAACACACTCACTACACACAGTTTTGCTTTAATTATACGGTGTTCAGCCACCGGCCGTGAGAGAGGTTGAATGGATGCCAAATGCCACAGTTATGCAACCATCAATGTATGTCTGAGGGGCATCACTTGAAACAGATAGGAAAGATAAACTAAACGAGTCAAAATCAAGTCAGAAATAAAGAATACATTTTCAATGCAAGAAGCTATTAGTCATTAGAACAAATTAGCAGACAGACAAGTGCTTTCTTAAACATTTTTTGATCATTTTTTTGAATATTTTTTGAACATTTTCGTTAATCTTTTATTGTAGGATCTACTACAGAGGTAACAGCATTATACCTTAAGGCCTCGTCAAGTCATAGAGCAGAACTACAGTCCTTAATCTGTGTTACCACCAAGGGCGATTTCATAAATATTTCGTACCTTTCAAAGATTGCTGGTCAGCCAGTACAAAGACAGATCCATGGAATGAAAAAAAAAAAAAATAGACTGAGTAGTATGACTGCTCAGGCATCCCCATGGCATCTGGAAGCCAGGGAATCACAGTCAGTCCCAGCCAAGGAGCAGAGCAGGCTGGGGGCAGACAGAGGCAGCCCCAGCCCTGGGCATCAGGCACCTCCCTAGCGACAGGGCAGGCTGGGGCCAGTCTAGGACATGCGCCTGCTGGGGTCCTGATCAGATCCAGTGAGAAGAATGGGGGTCAAACATGGCCCTGGGATCACTGGGCACAGCTGTGGAGATGGGCTGAAACCAGGCCAGAATGTCAGCATGTGGGTGGGGATCAGGATCAGGTGGTCCCATGGCTGGGCAGGGCTGATATGGCAGAGAATCACATGGCAAATGGGGAGAACTAATGACAGAGCCTCATCTTAAAAATAGCTCACCTGTGAAGGAGAAAAAGGCCTTCACTGAGGCCTCTTCTGTCTCTTTCTTCACAGCAGCTCTTGCCAGCTGCCCTTGAAAATACCTGGCTAAATGCTTCACCCTGAGCCAACCAGCCAAAGAACCAGGCAGAGATGCCATGCCCAGGACACTGACAAAGAAATACACTATGGAAGGCAATGCCTCCCACAGTACTGCAACCAGGCTAGTGACAACTGGCTTTGCTAAACAAATACTAAATGTTTCTTTTCATTCCTGAGGCATGGCCCATGTCTAGTCATGCTGTGACTTGGATTAGAGTGACCTGACCGAAAAAGCTGAGGAAAACAGATGCCAAAATCAGGAGACATAATTATCTTCTTATCAAGTTAGCTATAGCAGCATGGGGTGATACTGCATGAATCCTTTGAATGACTGCATTTGCCATCTGCTATTCACTTGTGAAACGTTGTCCTTCTGCATTGCACTCCTCGAAGCATGCAAGCAGTATCCGGATACCTGCAACCATAAACAGGAATGGTGTGAGCCATTCCTCTATAAGAGCAGCTCCATTTGTTAATATGGCATCAGCATGTGATGACAATGAGCAAATAATGCTAATATTGGTAAAAAAGATCTATTCTGACTCTAGTTTCCCACTCTACAGCTCTGGAATTTTATTGTCAAAAAGAAGTCCTTGTTTGTACATTTAAGCTGGTGAAACAAATTACATTCATCAATGGTCATCTTTTTAGCCATTCTCTCAAATATTACTTATGGTACTTTTCAAATAGATATTAGTCTCCTTAAGGTTTCTGTGCAGTCAGCCTTTATGGTTGAAGAAACTTAAAGTTTCCAGGCTCTGTGGTGATCTGAAGACTGAATACAGCAAAAGAAGCTGCTCTATTCTTTTGACAAGACATATAGTTGGATGAGATCGGTTTACTGAAGCACAGAACAGTGCTCTGACTTTTCGGAATGTATTAAAAAGGAATCAAACCTCAGGGCAATTATAAGCATGCAATGGTAGTTCCCTGCTGCTTTTCAAAGTATAATTTTCCTATCAAAATAAAGAAAACAACAACAACAACAAAACCTACTTAGAAATTATTTTTTAAGATGTTTTGTATTGTACAGAATAATGTGAATAAGTTTTAAGTTAAAAATTACTTGCTAGTAAGTCTGCTAGCATTCCTTATAGACTACCCAGCCTTCTTCTGACCCATATTGTAACGTAGGATTTTAAGATTGTATTTATTTATATTTGAAAACATATAAAACATGCTGCTTACATTTATTTTTGCCCAGGGCTGATTTCTTAATATATTATTTCTCCTCCCAAAAATGTGGCTTGTGTATTCAGATGTTAAAAATAACTTCATGGCAACTGACTTCTCTTTAATATCCTATGCAAGACCACTCTGGAAACCATTACTGTCAGCATTCCGGCCCTCTTATCAACAATTGACTGCTCTCAGTTGCTGATGAAACCATCTAGAGCAGTTCAGTTATTAGAGCCTGCATGTAGTAATTTTAATACCATGGATTTTTATAAATAGAAATAGAAAGACACCAGGTAGAAGCAAAATAATATTTTGAAGATAGGAGCACATTTGATGTAGAAGAGGAAAAAGCAAGCTCTAAAATCCAGCTTGAAAAATATGGGGTTTTTTGAATATAAAAGTGATGATTTAATTTTGAAATATAAGAAATACATTTTTGACATTAGATTAGTAAAATTTTCCTGACAGTTTTCTAGTCTAACAGGAAAAATCTGTGTTTTGTACTAAACATATTTTGTGAACATAATACACTGATACAAGTTTTCTTTGCCGTTAATAATAACAGTAACAACAAGAGTAAATTAGTATCTTAGTATATGAGTAGAGCTAATTTTTTATTAAGCTATTTGCTTTTTGATGGAAGATGATATTTGAGGTATGACTTTACTAATTTCTCACTTTGGTTTAAAACCCTCACTTTATGAAAGTCAAATATACAAAACTACTTTTAAGATGAATTGCCTTCATACGTCTGTCCTGTGGCAGCATTCTTCACTTAATCTAATTTACTGCTAAATTTTAATAGGAGACTCCAGATGTAAATAAAGAATCTAATAACATTAAATGCTATAATTACATAAATAAAGCAAATATACTATTAATTAAAACAAAATCAAATTAATAATACTATTTTCAACCGTTGATGACATGTCATTTTGACAGCTTTTTTTTTTTGTCTTTTTATATTCACATTATTGGTCCAAAGGGTCATCTTCTGTCACATAGACTGTAAATCACCTTGAGTCATGTTCTTATTTTACTTGTTTTTCTGAGGCCTGCACTGGGAATACTAGGAGAAATAAGAAATAATACCAGCTAAAAACTACATTTGCTTTCAAAACAAGATGCCCAGTTACATATTAAATGTGCATCCACAAGGACTGATGATCTCTCAAATTCTGGTAGTATGGCTGGGTTGAAATTCAGTAATTAACATTTTAAAAGTCTAGGAATGACTTATGTAATCTCATTCTGCCTCTACCATTGCAGAATGATTGTACTATTTATCTATTTTTTCATATTAAAAAATCCAAAATAACATCCCTTTTTCTTGCTAATTATATTTTAAAATGATGTAGGTGTTCATAACTTTTTTTTTTTTCACCTCCACTCTTAAATAGGTAGAATTCTCTAGGAACTAGGGACAGCTAAGCTCTGAGCCTACTGAGTAACTGAGCACATAATCAGCAAAAAGTGAGTTCTGTGGCTTTGATTATGCAGACTGTACAGATTTCAATGGAAAATGAAATGTGATTCAGAAAAATCCTTCCACCTTGCACATCTTCACTTTAAATATTGTAGTAGCTGATGTAAATTTCTACTTGCATAATAGAATGAAATATTTGCTCTTCCTCCTAGTTCTTAGATACTGAAATTAACACTTAACTGAGTTTTTCCTGACTGATCAGTTCAGCAACTAAAGGAGGACAGGCTTTATTATAAGAAAATATACCTTTACAATTAAACACATGATTTAAAGTATTTTTATATCAGCTTGGTTTCTTATACTTCGTTATTTGAATCTGACCTAGACTCAGGTCAATTTTGAATATACCTGCAGGTCATATACCGTTGAAAATGAAACTAATAGATTACCTAATAATGCCTGTGGTTTATCTGTTATGGATAAACTGGCGGAGTTGCATAACTATTATATAAACAGCAAAATAAAATGTGCTTAGAATAAGATGTGATTGGTCCACAGTAATGCTGGATTACCAAAACTGGATCTGAAAATCATTCTGCATTGATCTAATTGACTACATTGCTTCCAGAGAGAGATACTTAAGAAAAGCATAATTATGATATTGCTTTAGGATGATACATCATATCAACCTAACTTAAAATGAACATGTGTTTTAAAGGTAGGTGTATATTAATAAGTACATGGGGTAAATTTGAATTAATAGTTCAAGTTTCTCAGTCAGAGGAGGATTTGTGCAAGAGGTGAAATCCAGCAACTGATCTACTGGCCTCTATGAGTCATTGCAATTGGGTCAACTTCCAGGAGAAGATAAAAGGAGTCTATAATTAGAATCTGTTACTTCAGTATTTTGCCTTGCTGTTATACTGATCTTTTCAACATGCTATCAGATTTATTCCTAACTGAACATTTTGAAATATTTTCCTACAAACAGCTCATATATGGGGATGCAATCTTTTTACTATTTAAAAACAGATTATCTTGTCTGTTTAGAATTCATAACAAAGGTGGGAAAGTTTCTGTACATTATTTGACCAAACTGTGGTAAGGTATAACCGAAGTGTCAGGCCTCCTCTGGATCAGAGTGGCCACAGCTTATATGTGAGTATAATAATATGTTATTACCTGAAGTATTAAAAACCTAATAAAAATTAAATATATAATAATACTAAAAATGCAGGTGATTTCCAGTTACAACATTCTTAGTTCAAATGAATTCAGGAAAAAACTCTTCAGTAACACAGTGAAAACTGTAAAAATAAATGAACTAACACACAAACAATCCCCCACAACTAACAACCTCAAACGAACAAACAAAAAGTATTAGTTTAAACCCTTTTATTCTGGTGTTACTTTCACCTACCCAATGTCTTTCTGCATCTTTATGTCAATAGTGTATTTTAAGCAGAAAGATGACGAGTTAAAACAAGATTTACATAGGTCAGGGGAAGACAAATCCAGAGAGTTCACGTAATCCATTATGGGCAAGTCAGTACAATGTCGGGAGCCTTTTCTTAGGGGTGGAACAAAATCACATTTAGTTGGCTATGCTGGGAAAGATCTGTGGAGTGCAATCTTCCCAAAGTAAAAAACTAAACTGACGATAAAGAGAGATTTCAGGTAGGATTCAAAGAAGAATCAGGGATATGTAATAATCTGTGGGTAGGGATACAAAATATAAGTACTTGTAATTAAGTAAGTAATTTAAATATAGCTTCACTAGTCTGAATGGAAGATTCACTTGACCCTTTTACACAGTGTTGTACAGGAGACGCCAATTATACATCCTTACCCCAATCCTCAGACCACTAATTCATGCAAATTTTCTCCTAGAGTCTGAAGATCTACACCTTTCACAAAAATCATAAGTTACTTTTGGAAATTATAATCTATTTTTATCTGTTTAAACCCATATCACATGGGTCAAGTCATGTGTGTGCATGCATATGTGTATTCTGGTTCCTGACATGGCAATTTCTGTTGATATCACTGTTTGCCAGTTGGAAACCTAAGATGAAATATCTGACTGCACTCTTGAGTTGCATGCATTTTGACATCACAACTGTTCTTAATGGGTTTCCCATGTGCTCAGTGGAATACATTCTGCCTTACTGGCAGCCACATGCATATGTAAAGTCCATCTTTTTGCCTCTGTTCTATCCAGGGTTTTTTGGGTTTTGGGTTTTTGATTTGCTTTGGTTTTTTTGGGCTCATGCAAATCAAATATTGTCCAGAAGAGATGCAGCTGAAATAATGAGGCAATGAAGTCTCAGAGGAGAGAGTTTCTCAAAAGCAGGGGGAAAGGTTTTGAACTAATTTGCACACTAACCATTTAAATGCACATTGTCTTGTCAGATACCTTACACTGAAATGAAAAAAAAGTCTGTTACAGGCACATTGCCAGTGGAAAGATGGACAACAGCATAGACAGGCAAAAGATGAACTATGGATGTGTTAAACGTTTTCTAAAAGCAGGAGAATCTTGCCAGACCTTCACTGTTCACACTGAGGATATTGCTTTTATGAAAAATAATATGCTATCTCTAATCAAACTTCTGAATACATACTTTTGCTACCAACAAAAAAAAATGCCACCAGCATTACACAGAGTATTTCTGACTCTGTCAAGATGTGTTTGTTTCTGAGTCATGGTTGTATGCTGTGGTGTAAAGTTGTCATTTAATACAATTTAACTTGTTATGCCTCATGGCTCAGTTGCCTGACCACATTTCGGTTATCTTTCTGACAAACACTCTCAATTGACAAAGTTGATAGGGAAAGATTGTATGCAGTGGTGTTTATAAAATCCTTGGAAAGGGTTACAGCATTTGGTCGAGCCATGTTTTGTGGATTTTTAATTTGAATGAAGTTAGCATAGTCTGCCTTCAGGTATAATCAGTGGAAAGGTTCAGCCAAAGGGTAATTCATATCAGAAGTCTAACTTAGGTACCTCTATAGCCTGCCTCCCTCTGCTAACTGTAAAAGGAACATAAAGACCACAACATTGCAATAGAGCTACTCCTCATTTGCATCATTTTAAGAAAAAATAGATTTATTCGAGAGTTTTCTTGAATAACTGGTATTTCTTGAGATGTATGATTTCTGACACAATGAAGCAAGACTTATCTGGAAAAGAAGACCATGATAAGCTGCTGTCAGACAGTACAAAAATGTGATATATATAGCCATGGAGGTTACTGAGGAGTAACAACTCATTTTCAGATATGTTACAGTGAGAATTACAAAAGTTGAGAAACTGTTTGTTATTGCCTTATTAACATTGAAGACTAAGTAAGCGACAGAAGTCAGCTAGTGACAGTGCCTGTCCCCCAACAGCTTATTGTCTAAGAATAGTTGATGGAAGAGAATTAAGTGGTTTGAAAGAATGACATAAAAATATCAGTATGAGGAGAGGAAGATCATGTGATAAATGGCATACCCACAGTCTAGCTTTGGAAGCATAGAAGAGTTTCCCTGGGATTTGCCATGTGATTCAAAAAATACTTTGAAAGCTGTGAAGGCAGACTGAAGGAAAAGGCATCTCTGACAAAGAGAAAAAGTGGTTGTAATTAAATTCACCTTACCCATCTGTTTCAGCATGTACAGGTGTCTGTTTAATGAGATGCTGTGCTCCATTTTATTATTTTTTTTGTTGTATTAAACATGGTGCTAAAAAGATGTCTGGAAACTTTTTATTATGTCAATTTTTCATCAAAAGTGTGTGTGTGCATACATATGTGTTTGTGTGTGGTAAGGGATGGGAGCAGGGGGGAGATTTCCAGAGCTAAAGATCATGTCACAAGGGCTTCAGCATTTAGGATTGTAGAGAGACATAAGGCAAGATATTAAGTTTATAGAAAATTTAATTTTTCACAATATGCCTTTGATCAAAATTAGATCAAATTCACTAAAAACTAATTCTGTGAACAAGAAGCTTGCCAGTAGCTGCTTAGTAAAATTGACCTTCTGCTCAATGTTGTTTCTGCAAAAAGCATTAATGGACCTGATAAGTATATTGCTTTCATTTAGCTTTATAGCATGTCCTCAGGTTTATGGCTGATTCTGTGAATTTAAAGGAAGGCACAGAATTTGATCTGCAGTGAAAGGCTTAGTAATTTTGGGAGTGATAGCTTCAGGTGGGTTTTCTTCGGGGATCTAGGGATGAACCAAACTCCAAATAGATGATGAATTCTCAGAGATTTCAGAGGCCAAACATCAAGGTAAACAGCTTAGGTTAGAGATACTAGGCTCTCCAGGCTTAGAAGTAGGCAGCGATGTAGAAGGTTCTTGCAAACATTTTGTAATCTGTAAGGAAGAAAAAAAAAAAAAAAAAAGCCTGAAAAGGATAGCCTTTAGCTATATATATTAAAATTGAAAAAATAAAAAACACCACAACAACAAAAAAACAACCAACCAACCAACCAACCAAACCAAACCAAACCAAAACAACAAACTTGTAACAAGATAATAGAGTACAGTATTGCATCTAAGAAGGTTCTGACTTCACATAACCCTTCATGAGGATTTTTCTGGTATCCATCCCCAAGTTCAGACAGAAAAGCAGGGAAACTCAAGATATGTGGGAAGTGATGTATGGATGAAGGTTACAAGGTCATTTACAAGATAATGGCCTTCTTTCTCCTTCTAATAAATAATTACTAAACACTGGTGTCTTGTTAGCATTATCTTGATAATGGATAATATATACTATTCTTGTTTTGTATCATATTGCACTCATAAACTGCTGGTGTGTTATACATAAAATCATTGAGTCATAGGATTGCTGAGGTTAGAAGGGGAAGTCATCCGGTCCAAACTCCTGCTCAAGCAGGGCCGCCAAAAGTTAGATATTTAGGAACATGTCCAGACAACTTTTGGATATCTCCAAGGACCAAAACTCCACAACCTCACAATAAAAAAGTGTTGACATTCGGATGGAACCTTCTTTGTTTCAGTTTGTGCCCATTGCCTCTTGACCTCAGTCCATGGAAGAACCTGGTTCTGTCTTCTTTGCATCCTTCCCTCAGGTATTTATATACATTGATAAGATCCCTCCTGAGCCATCTTTTCTCAAGGCTGAACCGTCCCAAATCTCTCAGCCTTCTCTCATATGAAAGATGCTCACATCTCTTAATCATCTTCATGGCCCTTTGTTGGACTCTCCAGTATGGTTCTGTCTCTTTTGGACTGGAAAGCCCAGAACTGGACATAGTACAGAGGAAAAGAATCAACTCTCTTGACCTGCTGGCAACACTCCTAATGCAGATGAGTATACACATGTGCATATACATACTCACAGAAGCACACACACGTGCGCATCCACAAATCTACTACAAAACTTCCATGTTGAGGTATCTCCCGATGTCAAAGTATTAGTTTCAGCTGTTTTCCTTGCATTTAGGATTGTCCAGTTCCAGAGTACTTCAGAGGTCCTTATAGTGCTCATAAGTAGGCTCGACAGTTGCAATCATAAATATGTAATTTGGATTTTTCTATCAAGAGCCCGTAATTTACCAGGTAAAGAATGGTCTCTTCTAACATAGTAATCTTGCAGTATAGAAATATATTTGTGTTTCCTAGGCTGTATGAGGATTTAAATCTTCTGTCTAAGTAGTTTTCTCTCTTCATTGTTGTAAGTATAGACATATTTTTTAATCTTTTAGAAAGAAATGCAAAAGAGATCAATCTTTTTATTTTGTTTTCCTTTTATAGAACATTTTTCTACTTTATTGTCTTGTAGAAGTCATGTGCCGTTGCAATATCAAATATAAATATTATACTGTATTATTTTCATTTTCCCAAATCCTGCTTCCTGTTAGTACTAAGGAAGTCCTTCTCCTCTGATATTGTACTTGGAGAAGAGCATTCAAACCTTCTCTTTTTATATTAAATGGCTTGGTCAGATCAAATAGGGCAGAAGGTCTGATTGTAACTACAAGCCTAGTGGTCTGAAAATTTTTAATGAGATGTCTTGGGTTTCTTGCAAAAATCTCAAGGAAATGTTGTGAAACACACTGTGTTTCTTTATGAGTTCTGTACATTTCATTAATTATGGTATCACATCTTACAAGAATAGCTAACTTCCTCTGTCACATAGTATATTAAAGATGAAAAAAAAAAAAAAACCAGAATATTTTTCTGAGCCCTGCTCAGTAATTTCAGTGGAGACACAAACATCATTGTTGTTCATGTTATCAAATATTTTTAATAATTTAATTTAACAAAAATTATAAAATATCTCCAAAGACATTACACCAGCATCAGGTATTTCTAAACTACTCATCTAGGCAACAAAGCTGAGCAACTTACATCTTACATATCTATATATTTATACAGGATGTTGCAATTTATACAGTATAATGGATAAAACAGTATCCTATACCTTTGATAATATAAATCCCTAAAAAGATTAATTTCATAATATGACTACTGAGTGGACTCTTGTTTGGCTCTTCTCTATTTTTTTCTCTTTTTTTGGTCAATAAAAGAAACCATAAACAAATAAAAAAGAAATACTTGTATTAGTATTTCCTCTGGTGATACAACAATCCCAGTGGGAACTTCTATTATCAGCTTCATGCTTGTATACCCGTCTTCCACAAGGAGTGACATGTTTTTCAGTCCCTGAGTGATAATGCCTGGGTCACAGCCTGGTTTGATTGATTGGTTGATTGATTGATTGATTGATTGATTATGATCCAAGAAACAAAACAGGAAGGGAAAATGCAGTGCAAGGGCATTATTGCAAGTATGCTTCAAACCTGGACAGCACCTATCTGCTACTAGGATAAAAGAGTCTTTCTAGCTGCATGATATTGAATCATTTAATGTTTTCTATAGGTTGTGAGTAAAGGAGGAAATGAGCGATTGTGTTGAAGGTTTTATTTTCAGACCTGGTAAACCACTCCCCTTGGGAGCTGCATTATGAGTAATCAACTCACTTTGTGTAGGTCAGGAGATAGCCATTAGTATTAATTTCGGGATTTTGGTTGGGAGGAAAATACTGGCAGTTCAACCTCACTCACAAAACCAATGTGTCCAATTTGAGACAGAGAGCATCTATGCTCTGCTAGTCTCCTGAGGAATTTCTGGTCTTTTGTAGCAGATGTGAATTCTGGCAAGATGGATGAACAATTCCCTCTCTTGCTACAATACGCAGATCTGATGGTGGTTTTCATAATTCTGTGCTTCATTTCTTTTTTTTTTTCTTAGAGGCAACCTTGAGTTTATCCACTGTCAGTTCATATTATTTTCTTCTCTTCATTTTCCTTTAGCTTAAATAATTCTCTCTTTTTTCTATTTACATCCCTAGTTCAATTATAGAAAAAATAAATACTATGTACATTTCTAACTTCATCTTTCACAGATGAAATACATCCCTGACTTCTTCAATCTTCTTCTGAGAAAACTTTTCCCACTCTTTTTAACAGGCTTTTTATGCATTTATTCCAGTACAAATGCACATTTCTTGAATATTAGTTTAACAACAGTCCATACTATACAGATGAGTTGTAATCAATGTTTTGTATATTGACAATAATATTACCTTATGACTATATTGTGTTTGCTTTATTCTAACATTACATTTATTTATTTTCATATCTTCATCAGGTTTGTAGTTTACAACCACCATAATATCAACTACTATATCCTGATATTTCTCTTCTACTTCTGTCCAATGAGTCCCCAGTTTCTTATTAGCATCAAGTAAATGACTAGGCATTATTCCGCTGAATTTCATCTCATTCTTCCTTTTCCATCCCTAAAGATTATCCATCCCTTCATGAATAATATTTCAAATCTCTCATGTCTTGTTCATACCTTTGAGTTTCATGTTATAAATTAAGTACATTGCATCAAGAAGGTTAACAAAAATTTTAATATTAATATGATCAGTCCCAAAATAGATTCTTTAGGAGTTCACCACATTGTTAATTCTCCAGTGTGATAGTACCATGTTTAAAATCAGTAGATTTATTATGATCTGCTAAAAATCTCAGTAGTTTTGTAATAGATTTATTTTAGTGTTACAGGAAGAAGAACAAGCTACATTCTCTGAACTATAATCAAATGTAGCACAATTTCATAAAAATACTTCCATTTCCCTTAGCCATTCTGCTTTTTCCCTGGGTTCAAAATTATCATATTTGTTGATATCTGAAATGAAGAATTTATGTTGTTTTTAAGGAATACCTAGATTCTCTGCAATCTCAGGGCTGTCTCTACAGCATAATGGCATATACCTCTCATCAGTTTTAAGGTTTGAAAAATCTTATTTCTCATGCTTTAATTAATATTTGTAACAAGTATTTTGAAAGAGTTTATGACTCTATTAAATGGTAGTCTCATTTCCTACCTGATTTGATAAAATGCGAAATCATTCATTTTGACAAGTAAAGAAACAGGCCCAGATTTATAAAGCACAGAGAAATTTTTTGTCAAGCTCAAGCTGACACTGTTATGTCTCTTTCTTTTTTTTTTTTTTCCTTATTGCATACATATCAAAGGACTCCTGTATGCCTCCTTTGGACATCAATATGAAAAATACTTCATTTTCATTAGACTATGAAACACAGAATTGTTATGTCCTATGTGTGGTACTCTGACACTTGAAGTGGAAGATGTTAAATTCTATTATGAACATAATACATTACTCCATTCAAGGAAGAAAAAATAATGTTTAAAGACTTTAATAGATCATAAATAGCTTTTGTACTCCTCCTAACTAAGGAAAAACAGGAACACAGTGATTAATATCCACTTAAGCACAACTCTCGATCTCCATCACTTAGGCCATCTGTGACTGAATATCTGAAAAATAAGTCTAACCCCACAAGAAGTAAAATGACATAAGTATTTTTGAGAAAAAAACAAACAAACAAACAAACAAACTGCAAGTTTTCATTAGTTATACAAAGAATTGAAGCATAGCTTATCATTACACATCAGCCAGTGTATCAGGTGTCACGGTAACACATATAACAATCAGATCACACTATTTTTTCCATTATGAGTTCTCATATTTCATTTAAGGTTATCTGGGTCAGAAGGTTGTCAGCAAAGTACTTGTTATTGTCTTCATGTGTGATTGATAGCTCATTTTAAATATGCCAGCAGCATGATTTTATCAGCAGTGGAGCAAGACATATCAGAATACTTCCATATTATATACTCTGGTATTTCTGCTGCTTTGAAAAAAGCTGCTGTTCAGTTTATTTTTAACACAGAGCAGAATAAGGATTTCTGAATTAAACCACTTCATTGGTATATTAAACTTAACTAAAATATTAGTAAATAGTGACCTATGTAAACAAAAAACTGAACACAATACATCAAGTATATGATTTAAACTGGAGATGAGAGAAATCATTCGCTGCAGGTTAAATAAATACCGATGATTGACCAAAAGTCCTAAACTCTTCTAAATGTTTGTTGTGTGTTTTCTTACATATGTTTCTTTTTTTTTATGCTTGACTGTATTATCAATTTAGGAGCCTTACACAGTATTTAGCTAGGAATTTGAAGGAAGAGATCTAAAATCATAACCTAATTTCATTGGAAGAGATACTCAAGATCATCAAGTTCAACCATTAACTTAACACTGTCACTACACCATATGCCTAAGAACCTCATCTATGTGTCTTTTAAATACCTCCTGGGATGGTGACTCAACCACTTCCCTGGACAGCTTGTTCCAGTGCCTGACAGACCTTTCAGTGAAGAAATTTTTCATAATGTCCAATCTAAACCTCCCCTGGTGCAACTTGAGGCCATTTCCTCTCGTCCTATCACTTGCTACTTGGGAGAAGAGATCAACACCCTCCTTGCTACAACCTGCTTTTGGGTAGTTGTAGAGAGCAATAAGGTCTCCCCTGAGGCTCCTTTTGTCCAGGCTGAACAAACTCAGTGCCCTTAGCCACTTGTCATAAGACTTGTGCTGCAGGCCCTTCATCAGCTTCATTGTCCTTCTTTGGACGCTCTCGTGCACCTCAGTGTCTTTCTTGTAGTGAGGGACTTAAGACTGAACATAGTATTCAAGGTGCAGACTCACCAGTGCCAAGTACAGGGGGACAATTACTTCCCTAATCCTGCTGTCCACACTATTTCTGATAAAAGCCAGAATGGTATTGACCTTCTTGGCCACCTAGGCACACTGCTGGCTCATGTTCAGTTGTCTGTCAACTACCACCCCCAGCTCCTTTGCCACTAGGCAGCTTTCCAGCCACTCTTCCCCAAGTCTGCAGTGTTGCATGGGGTTGTTGTGACCCAAGTGCAGGACCCGACATTTGGCCTTGTTAAAACTCATACAATTGGCTTCAGCCCATTGATCCAGCCAGTCCAGATCCCTCTCTAAATCCTTCCTACCCTCAAGGAGATAAACAGTCCCATCCAGCTTGGTGTGATCTGCAGACTTACTGAGGGTGCACTCAATCCCCTCATCCTGATCATTGATAACGATACTAAGGAAATTAAAATTTTTTCCAGTATATGCAAAAATATTGAAATCCAGTATATCCAAATATATTAAAGATGTATATTTCAACCAGTTATTTAATTTTTTCAGGAAGGTAATCAAAGAAACACAGATCCTGAAGCCCGGTTGTTTACTGAAGCCTTTTAAAGCACCTCATATGATTGGAATGTAGTCATGGATGGCTATGTTCTTTTCAGGAAAGACAGGCCAGCCAGGTGTGGTAGTGGAGTTGTTCTTTACATGAGAGAGCAACTACAATGTATTGAGTATTGTCCAGGCACAGATGAGGAGCAAGTTGAGAGTCTATGGGTGAAAATTAAGGGGCAGGCTGGCAGGGGTGATACTGTTGTGGGTGTCTATTACAGGTTACCAGATCAGGGTGAGGAAGTTGATGAAGCCTTGTACAGACAGCTGAGAGAAACCTCACAGTCACAGGCCCTGGTTGTGGTGGGGGATTTTAACTTCCCTGATGTTTGTTGGAGGGACTACTCAGCCAGCCAGCCACAGTCTAGGAGGTTCCTCCAGTGCCTTGACGATAACTTTCTGTTGCAAATGGTGGAGGAGCTGACTAAGAAAGGTGCACTGCTGGACCTCATCCTCACTAACAAGGAGAATCTGGTTGAAGCGGTAAAGGTTGAGGGCTGCCTTGGTTGCAGCGACCATGAAATGGTGGAGTTCAGGAACAGAATAGCAAGCAGAACTGCAACCCTGGACTTCAGCAGGGTGAACTTTGGCCTTTTCAAACAATTGCTAGGGGAAATTCCATGGGCAAGGCTGCTTGAAGGTAAAGGGGCCCAAGATAGTTGGTTAGTGTTCAGGGACTGCTTCTACCAGACTCAAGATCAGAACATCCCAACAAGTAGGAAGTCAAGGAAGGGAGCCAGGACAGCTGTGTGGTTAAACAGGGAACTGCTGGGTAAGCTCAAGTAGAAGAGGAGAGTGTATAGATCATGGAAGGAGGGGCTGGCCACCTGGGAAGAATATAAGGCTGTTGTCAGAGGGTGTAGGGAGGCAACTAGGAAAGCTAAGGCCTCCTTAGAATTAAACCTGGTGAGAGGGGTCAAGGACGACAGAAAGAGATTTTTCAAAAACATGGCAGATAAAACTAACACTAAAGGCAATGTAGGCCCACTGATGAACGAGGTGGGTGTCCTGGTGACAGAAGATATAGAGAAGGCAGAGTTACTGAATGCCTTCTTTGTCTCTGTCTACTCTGCCGGAGGCTGTCCTGAGGAGTCCCATACCGCTGGGGCCCCAGTGAAAGATGGGAAAATGGAGGAGTCTGCCTTGGTTGATGAGGACTGGGTTAGGGAGCAATTAAGCAATCTGGACATCCATAAATCAATGGCTCCAGATGGGATGCACCTGCGGATGCTGAGGGAACTGTCAGAGGTCATTACTGGACCACTCTCCATCTTCCTTCCCAAGTCGTGGGAAATGGGAGAGGTGCCTTAGGACTGAAGGAAAGCAAATGTCATTCTCAAAAAGGGCAAGAAGGAGGACCCGGGTAACTATAGACCAGTCAGCCTGAACTCCATCCCTGGGAAAGTGATGGAACAACTTATTCTTGGTGCCATCCCAAAGTATATCAAGGATAACAGGGTCATTAGGGGCAGTCAACATGGCTTCTCCAAGGGGAAGTCGTGTTTGACAAACCTCATCACCTTTTATGAGGACATAACGAGGTGGATGGATGATGGCAGAGTGGTGGATGGGGTCTACCTTGACTTCAGTAAAGCATTTGACACAGTCTCCCACAGCATCCTTACAGCTAAACTGAGGGAGTGTGGTCTGGATGATTGAGTAGTGAGGTGGACTGCAAACTGGCTGAAGGAGAAAAGTCGGAGAGTCATGCTCAATGGGGCGCAGTCCAGCTGGAGACCTGTGTCTAGTGGAGTGCCTCAAGGGTCAGTACTGGGGCAGTATTATTCAATATATTCATCAATGATTTGGATGAGGGAACAGAGTGTACCATCACCAAGTTTGTTGATTACACCAAGCTGGGAGGAGTGACCGACGTGCCAGAAGGCTGTGCTGCCATCCAGCGAGACCTGGACAGGCTGGAGAGTTGGGCAGGGAAAATTTAATGAAATGTAGCAAGCGCAAGTCTTGCATCTGGGTAGGAACAATCCCAGGTTCCAGTATAAATTGGTGTATGACCTATTAGATAGCAGTGTAGGGGAAAGGGACCTGGGGGTCCTGGTGGATAGCAGAATGACTATGAGCCAGTACTGTGCCCTTGTGGCCAGGCAGGCCAATGGCATCCTGGGGTGTATTAGAAGGGGGGTGGTTAGCAGGTCGAGAGATTTTCTCCTTCCCCTCTACTCTGCCCTGGTGAGACCACACATGGAATATTGTGTCCAGTTCTGGGCCCCTCAGCTCAAGAAGGACAGGGAATTGCTGGAGAGAGTCCAATGCAAAGCCACAAAGCTGATGAAGGGAGTGGAGCATCTCCCTTATGAGGAAAGGCTGTGGGAGCCGAGTCTGTTTAGCTTGGAGAAGAGGAGACTGAGGGGTGACCTCATTAATGTTTACAAATATATAAAAGGTGAGTGTCACGAAGATGGAGTCAGACTCTTCTCAATGACAACCAACGGTATGACAAGGGGTAAGGGATTCAAACTGGAACACCGGAGGTTCCACTTAAATTTGAGAAGAAACTTCTTCTCAGTAAGGGCAACAGAACACTGGAACAGGCTGCCCAGGGGAGTTGTGGAGTCTCATGCTCTGGAGACATTCAAAACCTGCCTGGACACATTCCTGTGTAGCCTCATCTAAGTGTTCCTGCTCCGGCAGGGGAATTGGACTAGGTGATCTTTTGATGTCAGTTCCAATTCCTAACATTCTGTGATTCTGTGATCTTTCATGTTTCAAGAAGTGATGAAACCCCTTTAGTAATGATTTAGACATCCTTGTCCTTTTTCGCTGTCTTAACTATGAGACACTACTTTTTTTCTCTTTTTACTTCCCTCTCTCTCACTTCACCACATATTTCACTATGAAAAAGTAATGTTGATTTCTATAGACAACAGTTTTCTTCAGTACCCAGCTGTAACATGTTCTAAGCCATCAAAGTTATGAGTCCTGAATCATGATGTTCATAGCGCATCTTTCTCCCTCATCAGTCTTGGGCCACTTGTGTCTATTGTAATGCTTTCTTATTGTGGCTTGTTAATGTTGCCTTCTTTGCTTCCATTTCTATCACAGCTAAAACAAGTCCAGGTTAGCTCAGGTCACAACAAACTCAGATAAGGCTTCATGCCCTGTACTGTCAGGTCAGTGGAAAATCCATGGCCTTCTAGTAAATTACACTGAAATAAAAATGGTGGGGTTTTGAGTCAATTTGAAAAGTAGAAGATCCTGTTGGCTATATTCTATTCATATCTCAATGAGTTTCTCAGGAGAAATTTTGAAACTTTTTGGTACATTAGACACTTGGTTTAATGGTTTTTCCTCTTTAAATGGAACTATATCAAAAGGTTAATTTTTCCTGTTTTTTTCACTAATACTTGCTGAAAACAGAAGAATACTGAGGGCCTATGATTTTGGATGTTTCTTCAAATTTTAGAGTCTTTGGGTATCATAGGTTCATCATTCTTTCCATCAATGACATAAGTTAATTTACCTCCTTATGACCTCTGTTAAACATTCGTTATCAATACCTGTTATGATCATCTTGCATTTATTCCATTGTGATTTAATCCTATGACCTACTCACGTGTCATGGCAATCCTGCTAGGACAGAAGGAAGAGCCATAAACATTAACACAGTGACTGTCAATATCTGAGTTCTTCCCAAGGGTTTATATTCTTTGGCCTGGGGTAGTTCTTTGTGTGTGTCTCTGGAGACTGAACCTTTCTCACGTGGTGGTCAGGGTATCTATATGCTTCTCTTATACTTTACTACAGTGTGAAGATTTACTACTTAGCATTTGATTTGACAGATTACTTATTTTATGTATGAATTGCATCCCATAATATGTTCATATTTGGTAGTATTGTGCAAGATATTGCATTAAGAAAGGTGTTGACAGGATCAAAGACTTTAAACATAAACTAGAAAATATAGAATCCAAATCTGTGCTGTTCTGGGTCATCTATTTCACATGAAAGTTGCATAAATTCCTCAAAACTTCCTACTGGGGGGATGTGGCAGGAGAATACTTTGACTCAGAGACAAACTGAGCTGTATAAGCTGCCTTTTTATAGAATTCCTTGCTAAACAAACATAAACTGAGTATAAAACACCCCTCAATAAGACCTAAGTGTGTGAATGTTCAGCTGCATGAAAGCATGAAAAACTGCACTGGAACTTTGTCCTTTCTGAGTAATTTGTTTTCAGATCTTATATTGATATTAATTTAGGAATTTGCTATTCTTGTCCTGCCTGTGTTGCTCTTTCTCACTTCTGTAACACAGATTGACACTGTCCTGCTTTGCCAGTACTGTTTTTACATGAAAAAAGCTCACTTTTTTTAGTTTTTCAGGTTTTGTTATACGCATATGTACGTATTCGTGCATATCTACTGATACAATTTATTAATCTAGCTCAAGAAACATTGCTCCCAGAGTCTGAAAAAGCAGCTTAGTAAGTGATTTTTTTAAGCAGATATTAATGTCAGGGTCCCCATACCATAAACTGCCTCTCATTTACATATATTTGCATTGCTTCTTTTATTATTTATATTGTAGTAATTCACAGTAACGGTTCACATGAAAAATATATATATAAATTTTAATTCATATGATATGATGAAAGTTAAAAACATGTAAAGAGGTATGTCAGCAAGAGAACGGGTAATGTAAAGCATTAATTATTGTCTTCATGTTTATTTATTTGAATTTTCCTTTATCTGGAATTTTTGGAGATATTATTTTTTCTTTCTTTACATGATTGAATTAAAACAGAATGGTTTATACTGACCTCAGGTGAACAGAGGCTACTGTCCTTAATAAAAATATTTTAGATCTTAAGAGCTAAATCTTAGCCATAGGCTATAATGAGTTACTTCAATATTTTTCTGCTGACTTACAGAAAATGTAGGGGTCTGAATGTACAAAGGAAACTAAGAGTTTTCAGACTTTTGTAAGAAATATTCTTACCTAGTAGTCAAATGGTAATACTTAGAAAAACAAATATCATGGGCAGCAAATGAACTACAACAGAATTAACATGAGAAGGAAAGCTGTATTTGGCCCTCTGTTAGTTTGTTTTTTGTTTGTTTGTTTGTTTCAAGGCCAGATAGGTTTGCCTGGACACTGTTCCTTGAATATTTATTTGGTCATTTTCTTTCTGCTATGCAGAATTCATCTTTAGTTCTGTCAGGTAGTATTAATGTTTTGGACTTCTCATCAAAATTTCACTTGACACCTCCACTCAATTCTAAATTTTGATGTGCTGTCACTTCTCTGAGCTTGAAATAATTCAGTAGATAATAGTATCTTTCTGTGATAGATTTGTGATATAAAATGACTAGAAGTATTTAGAATGAACCATGTATAACAACGAACATTCTTTCTTTGGTTGGTTATATCTTTAGCTTTTAAAAAATCTTGCAGAATATCACCGCTTTGGTAATAATTTCCAGCTGGCACTAGATAAAAGTGCATGTAACAAAAATGATTCTGTTTCTCTCTAGATTTTTATCTTTGATTTCACTTGAACCTTGTCTAATGCTTTGTTAGACAATTTCCAAAATTTTTAGTAGCACTTACTCGAAAACCTGGAGTTAATAATTTAGTAATAGCACTGGTGCCTTTTATGTTGGTTAAGCATAAGTAAAGCTTTGATTATTTGCCTGTTCTATCATCATTACCAGTTTTCCAGTAACTCTTTATTCTATACAGATTTTAGCAAATGGAGTGCTGGATAAGTGGATTTTGACGGCTCTAATTTGAGAACTGAGATTGTACATTATTTTATTGGGACTGTGCTATTAGTCACTTTAATCTCATGATATTGTTTCTGTTGCCTTACATAATCCTTATGAAAATGGCTCTCTGAAAACACCACTTGTAATCAGAGACAGAGTAGTGACCTTGAGAGACCTATAATGAGATGAGACAATCAGAGTACTTAAGATGGCCACTTTGTAGTGAGATTGCAGTATTTTGTTTTAATCCTGTTTTATTCAATCATGATAAAAAATTTCATTTCTGAATACCATTGTGGGAGTTACAGCTAGTGGAAGAAAATAAAATCCTCATTGGAGAGCAAAGAAGAAGTAGGTGTTCATATTCTATACACTTTTGTTAACATACAGTCTTAAAATTTATATTGTCCTAGAATAAATAACGTCTTTCATCTCTTTTATTTTTTCAGTAGTCAGGACAACTGCTGAGATCTTCATTTCTTGTACTTTATCTGAAGTTTCATAGGTAGATCCTGCTTATGCACAGGTGATTTAAATGTGCAAGACAGAAAAAAAGAAAACATGGAAAGTAATGTAAAAATGGAAAGGCAGGAGAAGGGATGTTGAAATTTCAGGTAGTGGTGAAGAATCAGGGGACTGGACTGTATCTACTGATACTGTATTTATTTTTACAAAACCAAACCAAACCAAACCAAAAAACCAAACCCAAACCAAACCAAAAAAACCCTCCAAACAAACTAACATGAAATTAATTGTGGCATTCAATGGGGTGTGAGGTGAATCCACTGAATTTGCTGTAACTCGTGAAGCACTGTACACATTACTGTGATTCCTGATGTCCCATCTGAGAAACATGGAAAATCTGGATCGCTTCTCCTGCTTTCCACTCATCTGCTGTTGACAGTGGAGACCACTGCATAAGCGGTTTCTGCAAGTCAGCCTGCAAGACACTTGAAGCAGCCCTTACTAGAGAAGCAAATAAATGAGGCTGTTTGGAGAAGACTTCAGTGGGAACTTTCCAGCTTTTCTAATGCTCCAGATTTTCATGTAGAAAATAAATTAAACAAACAAACAAATAAATAAATGACTAAATGGAGAAAGAAATAATTAATTGAATACGAACAAATTGAATTATGAATAAATAAATAGAAACCACTCTGAAGATAGAAATAGTGAGTAAAGAAATCACCTGAGGAAATCGAATCAGCATCCAAAAAGATTCCAAGGAATGATTTAAACTATCAAAATTTCTGGTTGTTGTAAAAAACCAAACCAACCAACCAAACAAATAAAAACAAAAGACAAAAAAACCCAAAACAAACCAAACAAAAGAAACAAACTAACAAAATCAGCAGGACATTAAAAGGAGAAAAACAAAACATAAAACAGGCAAAAATGCACCCAAGATTGCCTGAGGATCATCACATCTTGTTGCATAACATACTGAAAAGGGCAAAAAGGTTCATAGACATTTGCAGTGTTAATTTTGCCTCAGGCTGTATATGCACACTAAGATCTGTCCGGGCAGTCTTTCTCAAAAGCATCAACTCCTCTTCAAATGACATCATAAGGGGTAGAATCACTAAAATGTCTGGAGACATAAAGTAACAAATAATTGAATGAATGAAATGGATGAAGTATATCTCAATGTATTTGTTATATATTGAGGTGCAATCACTGCAGAAAATCAGTTGTGATGTTTCAGGGAGGATACTTTTGCAATGGTTATTTCTGAAAAATGGCAACAATGAAACAGGTTAGTCCTAAGAAGATATTAATTCAGTCTTATAAATAAGACTAGGATCAGATCTGCCTGTTGCAACTGTTAATTGGAAATTCTTGAGAGCATTTCTCTCACCATTCTTGTCTGATATTTGAGTACTTTGACCTCATCTCATTAACATTGCCCTTTTTTCATGCAGTTGATCCCTTGTTATTTCACAGCATTTCAAATACAGCAATTTAAAGTATTACAATGTGGTGCTGTGTATCCTGGGTAAAACCTCAAGTATCCTACACAATTTTTCTAACAGTGGGAGCAAGCTACTTTGTGGGTTTTACAATACTGCTATAGTTCTTAACTTGCAATTAAGAAGCTGTTTGTCCATAAAGATCCTGTATGCCCAACAGCAAGGCACTTGACTGCAAGGACCATATATATATTTTATTAAAACATTTATAATTTATTTACAAAATAACAAAGCATATGGCCTGAAGGGAAAAAGACCAAATTTGAATCTGCTGTAAATAAGCATACCATGTTGGACATGATAAGTCTGATTTTTCTTTACACAGAACTTATTGTCTGTGTCATGAGTGAAAGCCATGGGAGATTGCTCCCTGTGGCAGACAGAAGGCCCCACCTGATGACCTGGCAAAGTTCTCGTGTATTGACAAAAGTTTGGGGAGCATGGTTATGTCGTGATCCTCTTGATGTCTTTTTCAGGAAAGCAAACATTGTCATGGTGAGCATTTCTTTCTCCTCTTCCACTGGGGGACCATGATGTTAATGGTTATTATTTCTTCTTACTTGCCACAGGGTCCACTTAGACCCTTATTGACTGTGTCTTGCACACCTTGCTCTATCTCCATTATCTTGCATGTGTCTGTTATTTTCAGCTTTACTATATGTGTGGCTTTTTAGTATGTGTTACTGTCACAGAGTTACCCCAAGGTTGGTTTAAGGGACAAGAGGGTCTAAAACAACTTTTATTAAACCGGTGAGAAACAGGGTTTTAGCACTCCAAAAGTGACTTGTATACAGGTTTGGGTATCAGTTGAGGAAAATTATTAAGGGGCAGCAACTAATACAACAGGTGGTCCACAGAGTGCATGCACATGGCTTCACCCAAAACAATGCCAGAGCCGTCCCTGAGTGTGGGAGGAATACACACTTGCCTAAACACGGTATGGGACTATCTTAAAGAGATACACATGCTCGTAGTGAGTACAGAAAGTGTACGCTCATGATTCTGCGAGGGTAAATTTATAATATACTCTCAATCCTGCGAGGGTTAATTTACTTACACGTGCAAATATGCACAGAATATTACATGTGTTTATGTGGAAGCACGGGAGGAAAATACACCCATGAGTGTGCAAGGAAATAATTTATACATGTGCTCGTATTGACCACGGAAAGTTACACGTGCAAATGTGCAAGGAAAGTACACGTGCTTGTATTAAGCATGGAAAGTACGCGTGCAAATGTACACGGAAAGTTACACGTGCTTATGTGGAAGCACAGGAGGAAAATACACCCGTGATTATGCGAGGATTAATTTTACATGTACTCATGTTGGGCACAGAAAGTTACACGTGCATATGTGCACGGAAAGTATAAATACACTCACAATCCTGCGAGAAGTTTTACTCACACACGTGGTGGCAAGGCAAGAGGAGTCTCCATCCCGGCAGCATCTTGCTCGTGCTCCGATAGACCCATGACAATGGACGGAGTCTCAATGAGAGTCCCTTTTTTTATAGGCTGATCAGATCTGACTGTAGGCATTCCAGAAGCTTCTCTGCACCCCCACACTGGCTGTGGGGTGCCCCTGAAGCCTCCAAACATCCCCCACACTGGCCGCAGGTGCCTAGCGGCTCACTGGTGCCTCAGCACTCCCTTCTCCTAATGGCCCTGGTCAGGGTGCTCTGGGGCCAAACAAAAGAAGCTGTTAGCCTCAAACAGCAGAGAGAGAGGGAGATGTGCCTACTTCTTCCATACTGAAGGAGGGAGGGAGAGAGAGGGGGCTTTGCATCCTGTCACAGTTAGGTACTTATCCTTTTTGTTGTTCCTAAAATCGGTTTCCTGAGTTTGCTTTGTTATCAAAAATTCACCATGCTTGAGCCATTGATATTTTTGAAACCTATTTTCATCTCTGGTGTCATCTGGCCCATATCTAAAAGGTCTCTGCTGTCACCCCAGTCTTGTACTCCTTTGTACTGCCTTTGACATTGTTTCCCAGAGCATTCTTCTGGAGAAACTGGTTACGCATGGCTTGGATGGGAATACTATTTTCTGGATAAAAAAATGGCAGGATGGCTGGACCCAAAGAGTTGTGGTGAATAGAGTAAAATCCAGCTGGTTGCCAGTTCTGTTTAGTATCTTTATCAATGATCAGGATGAGGGGATTGAGTGCACCCTCAGTAAGTTTGCAGATCACACCAAGCTGGATGGGACTGTTTATCTCCTTGAGGGTAGGAAGGATTTAGAGAGGGATCTGGACTGGCTGGATCAATGGACTGAAGCCAATTGTATGAGTTTTAACAAGGCCAAATGTCGGGTCCTGCACTTGGGTCACAACAACCCCATGCAACACTGCAGACTTGGGGAAGAGTGGCTGGAAAGCTGCCTAGTGGCAAAGGAGCTGGGGGTGGTAGTTGACAGACAACTGAACATGAGCCAGCAGTGTGCCTAGGTGGCCAAGAAGGTCAATACCATTCTGGCTTTTATCAGAAATAGTGTGGACAGCAGGATTAGGGAAGTAATTGTCCCCCTGTACTTGGCACTGGTGAGTCTGCACCTTGAATACTATGTTCAGTCTTAAGTCCCTCACTACAAGAAAGACACTGAGGTGCACGAGAGCGTCCAAAGAAGGACAATGAAGCTGATGAAGGGCCTGCAGCACAAGTCTTATGACAAGTGGCTAAGGGCACTGAGTTTGTTCAGCCTGGACAAAAGGAGCCTCAGGGGAGACCTTATTGCTCTCTACAACTACCCAAAAGGAGGTTGTAGCAAGGAGGGTGTTGATCTCTTCTCCCAAGTAGCAAGTGATAGGATGAGAGGAAATGGCCTCAAGTTGCACCAGGGGAGGTTTAGATTGGACATTATGAAAAATTTCTTCACTGAAAGGTCTGTCAGGCACCGGAACAGGCTGTCCAGGGAAGTGGTTGAGTCACCATCCCAGGAGGTATTTAAAAGACACATAGATGAGGTTCTTAGGGACATGTTTTAGTGGTGGACTTGGTATTGTCAGCTTTACGGTTGGACATGTTGATCTTAATCATCTTTTCGGGCCTAGATGCTTCTGTGATTCTAGCATCACAGACAGTTCTTTCTTGACAGTGTAGCCAGTTTTTATGGATGTCACAGGTGACAACAGGACAAACTACACAGTTACTCAAAGCTTAAAAAAAAACATCTCATTCATCAAAATACATAGATGTGAGCCTCTGTTGAAATTATTGACCCTTTATCTTTTTCTCTTTTCTTATCAACAGCAATACTAATATTTTTTTCATCAAATTCTTTGGCAAAAATAACTTCTCAGTACAGCCATCTGAACTAAATGAAGGCTCATTAATGCCTTTTTTGACCTTGTGACAGAATATATTACAGGAAAATTTTAATTCTGACTGATTGGTTTTGTCTGACCTTGTTTAAATAACAAAAAATGAAAACATGAAAAAAATAAAAACAAAACCAAACCTCACAGTGTAATTGCTTCACTATTTCCTATATAGTGCCTTTCCAGTTAGGTCTGAGCAATTTGGCCATAATGCAAGTGAGCAACAACCTATTAAAAACTGACCTGATATACTTTTAGCATGGTAGTTGTATTCTATAATGACTGTAGAACTGAACAATGTCTGAACATGGTGTAGGTATAAAGCAAAAAATATATATAATTTAACCATAAATATGAAAGTAGCCGATAAGCTATGTATATCAAAACTTTGAAACTATCTTGCATGAGGTCTGTAGAAAGATAAAATTAATGAAGATATTTTATGAATGGTAATCCTTTGTTTCTTAGTATTCAGTGTCTTTTTATTTTCTCTGTGTTGACACCAAACATGTCCCTCATTGCTTAGAATCATGGTTTGTTTGTCTGTTTTTCCAGTTTTCTGTAGGAATAAAGCATTTCCTAATACTTATTACTTTTATAGAATTCTAAATTTTCGATATTCCTTGTTTTCATTTTGTTTTGTTTTGTGGTTTTGTGTTTTGTTTTGGTTGGTTGGTTGAGGTTTTTTTACTAACAAGAGTTTAATTACATCAATGTCATTCTTTTTCATAAAATTAAAGCTTCAATTTTATTACAAATCTAATTCTGCTGGTTTTTTTTCCTGCCTGCATCTCCAATACTTTCCTTAAAAGAAAAAAGAAAACATGCCAGACTCACACTTTTCTGTAGATATAATAAAAAAAACTTAAGGTAGCTATCAACTTTGTACCAAGTTGAGTCATAAATAAACTTCTCCCTCTTTTAAAGTATTCCAGTACTTAAATGGTTATCTCTGGAACTTTTCATGAAATTAAGATATTAATTTTCTTTATTATTTAAAGTTTTCAACCATGGTATGGTTAGTACTTTTGTTGTAAAATCTGTCCATGTCAAAGAAAGTATAGTAATCTTGCCCTTTAGTATCCAGAATCAAGAGCAAAGGTAGGAGAGAATGACACCGGCTGATCAGGGAAAGGCGCTCTGATTCTTCAAACCAATGAATGTAAAATGAAATTCCTAAGTGGAAAGTTTGGAATTTAACTTAAGAGCATGATTTTCAAAATCTGACAGATCCGTGACTCCCACTACTTTTCTGAGAGCAACTGTGAAAGTATAAGTTGAAATTCTGCCCCCATGTGAAGATTATGACCCACTATAAAGTGAATAGTGCAGTCATTATTCCTTGACTCATCACATCTTTGCCCTAACTCTAAAATGACTCCCATAATCAACACACATGGTCATCCACATTTGCACTGGATCCTATAATTATGCCATAATAGTATACCTTATATATATACCTTTTGTTTGTTCAGTGGGCATGTCAGTTGGAATGAGTCTGCAGAGATAAGCAATGAACTTCAGACTTTCAGGATGGCCCTTGTTGTAAGACCAAATCAGCATTATAAATTATCTAAAACCAGACTTATTGATGTAGATCACTAAATACAGTTTTACAATTACTGGTAGAAAACCACAAGTGTTGCATTGACCCCTCAGTGCAGGGACTCAGGACTTGTAAGTGTTTACCTTGTCCAGAGCTGTTTTCCCCTTGTTTTACAAGCTTCCTAATTGCGGAGTGACTCTTGATTAGCTTGTATGAGGTTGCTTTCTCTGACTATCAAATAGAATAAAGTTCTGATAAACCCAGGTTGTCACTTCATAACAAGTAACAGCCTTTTATGTTAAATGGTGTTGGTCGAGGCTATTGGACAACCAATTGTACAGTCAAACTGTGGCTGGGAATGAATGAAAACAAATAAAGCAGACTGTGATAAGAAAGCCCATAACATGAGCTCCCATTGGAAGGATGGGCATATATACAAGAGGAAAAGCGTAGATATTATGAAGGCTTTTTCTATAACAATTTTGATGTGGTCATTATTAATGAGGATTTTTTTTTTTATTTATTTGAATTCTGAGTGTTAGCATTGCTATAACTGGACTAAGAAGAACTGCTTATTGTGCTTTGATTCATCTGTTCAGATTTTAATTAGTCTAACAACAGATTCCTGGCTTCGTGTGTATATGGCTTGTTCCCTTAGCACATAACAAGATTACAAGCGTAACAAGGTTACACTTGGGCAAAGTTCAATTTTTTTGCTAATGAAAGAACTATGGATAGCATGGAATGTACAGAATTTTGCCCAGAGTCAAGTTGATAATTACTTAGAAGAATGCCATTTGTGATTATTACTTAACTCCTCTTTCTTTTCCTGTGTATTTACATCTGATAATTGCACTGCCATCTAAAACTATCTAAAGCAGGCTCTCACCAAGAAATATGATTGATTTAAATCTTGTCAGTTAGTTGGTTTTATCTCTTAGAGATAAGATAGATTCCCAAGTTTTGATGGACTGAATAAAACGAAAATTTTGCACATGCTATGAACATGCCATAGCACTCAATTAAACTATCTACATCTCAGTAAACCGGAAGAGAAAGAAAGCACCAAGATAGAGGCAGAGAGAGGAAAATCCTGCGAGAGAGCATCTAGAGTTTGGTTTCTTGCTTTCTGAGGAAAAAAATGAAGGAGTTAGAAGTACTGAGGAAAAAGCTGAGGTGATAGAACTAGATCAAAGGGTAATGAGAATAGTAAGGAATAGTTAATCTTGCAGATAGAAGTGTATGACAGGGAACATAAATGGAAGTCTTCATGTAAATAAAGGACAAGAGTGACAGGTGAAGGAAGTGACATATTAGATGGTGATACTTGAGTGCGTGGAAAAGTCAACAAATGCCATGTGACTGGAGAACAGGCATCAAGGACTGTGAATGCTGGAGTTACACTGAATGTAGGCATAATGGTACCTGACATGGTACCTGACATAGCAGAGATGAGGGGAATGAGAGATTAACAACAAAAGTAAAACAAGTCAACACAGCGTTAGCTCATAGATTCTTCATAGTGCAAGTACAGAAATGAAGTGTCTTTTGTGGACAGTAAAATAGTTTGAATTTGTTAATTTTCCTGCAGTAATACAAGAAAAGGACATAGACACTCAGGATGTTTAATAGCAGAAAGTGGCAGTATAAATTAACTCTGTTGATGGAAAAAAAAAGGAAGGACTGGAAAGCTAAAAATTAAGCGTGACTACAAAATAATGGGCAGAACAGTCCAGAATTCATGGTTAGAACATTAATAAGAAGGAGGCTAGAAGAAATGTGTGACTGGAATGAGCGGCCGGTCAAAGAAAATTCGTGTAATAATAGAAAAATCTGCAAATAAGCTGTGTTCAAGGTGGGAGCTATGAGTCATGGCTAAGAATCACACATGAAAATAAGCGCAAGGAAAAATGAGAATAGAGGGACATTTTACATGTCAATATGAATGTGAAAATTAGATTCTTCACTCTCACACTCTCAAAATGAAAGCCTTTCCACATTGCACCTTGGCTGGATGAACTAAATTCTTCTGCCTGCAAGATTTTAGCAAACAAAGAAAACACCTATTTGTTATGTGTAGGACTTTTGCATGTGTTTAAGAGCCAAATGTACACTCAGAGTGCAAAAATGAAACTGATTTGGGGAAATCAGTTCAAATGGTTCCTATGCATTTGAGATCTGTAATGTCAAGGGTAGCAAAGATGCAGGTTGATGTCCAAAGTCTCAACGAAACACACACACAAGTGACCAAATATAAGAATCGGTCTGAAGATTTGCCTGACTATTGCCATCAGGAACTGAGAGAACTGAGGCCCTGACAGAAAGAACACATGGACAATGACTTGGAGAGATGCCTGAGGAGAAGCATTGTGTTGCGCTGGTTACTCCGATACGGCGTGGGGTTGGAGCTTACAATGGCTGCTGTATGGATTTCGCCTGCTGTCTCAGCCAAACCGAACCCCACCACCTGAAAGTTATTGTTATGAGGGTCCCTTTGACCCAGGGACAATAACTGCTGTCCAGAAGATGGATTTTCACCTGCAGCCTCAGTCACACCTGTCCCCCACCTGCTCCCTCAAACAATGACCAACAAAACAGAGCATGCCCAGAAGCTCGCCAAGGGTCCTGAGATCACCCAATGGACCAGAGAAAGATCACTGAGTGCTGGCCAGATAAGCGCTGGCAAAAGAAAGCATGGATCTTTCAAGCACAGTACGAGCCTGGGTTGCAAAATCAAGGTGGAGACTGGCCTCGAACAATGGGAGCGAGGCGGGGGGTGAAGAAACATAAGAGATGACTCCTGAATGGACACTGTTGAGGATCCCGACCCATGACAAAGGACCGCCAGGACTCTACAGGACTGGAGACCAGAGGGATGCCTCTGGAACTCGTCTGGTGGTAAAGCAATCCTCATTCCCACTTTTCTCCTTTTCATTCCCTGTTTCATTCCCTTTTCCCTTTTCTTTCTCTCTCTTGCTATCACATGTTGCTTTACAGGCAAAATAATAAAGTAACACTGTTTGATTGAATTATAACCCCTTGGCATTTTGGTTGCCTTAATTTTGCGCTTCGAGATCAAGGTAAAAGAACCATCACGAGTCCGTCATGGAATGGACCATGACACCATATTAATAAACTCAGAATCTTGTTCTACAGAAAGTAAATTCAGGAACATGAGTGTACAACATTTTTATTTTGTTATAGGGTTCCTTAAAAATACTTGCTGGTAAAATAGGACTTAAACTGAGAACAAAAATATCTATTTTGTTAGTCCTTTTTAAATTTAGCAACTCTTATTTTTATCGAATAGGGGCTATTACACCAATAATTCCACTGACAATGGGGACTACAAGAATCTGGAAGATTATCAAATAACAACTTAAAGATACTTACAGCAAAAATGACTGACTAGAGGTACAAGTGTCTGAGAGCATTAGAAAGAAAGAAGCAAAGAGTGTGAGAGAAAGTGAGAGCTTTCACTTCCTCATGCGAGTAAAGTGAAGAGAATGATAGCTGTCCTTGAGATTTGTGGTGAGTGGAGTAAAGTTCCCCGGTTGCTTTCCTTCCTTTCTTCTTTTCTTCTGACTTTCTTTCCCTGCCTCTTTCCCCCTACAATTTTCTATGTGTCAGTCTCATATGAAAAAAAAAATCCATTAATTCTTATGATTCTTAGATTTACATGTGCTAAACAAAAGTTTATTTTAATTTAGAAGCTCTTTTCAAGGAGATACTAGCAGAGAATTAAAAATTGCTGTTAATTTTGAGCTGGGGTGGTAGATAGCTTCTTCTCCTAGGAACAAAACAGATGTTCCAGAGAACAACTTTGGAAATCCTATCCAGATCAAGAGTAGCAGGAGCTATTAAAGCAGCTCTTTCAAGAGCTGAGAGCCCTTCCAAGCTTTCTCTTGGTAATGGGAGATGTCCACATAAGAGAACTATATTATCATGCCTGAATGGAGAATGACTTGATCATCCATACCCATCCTATATCCATCACAGCTATTGAGATCCCTTAAATGGCACAGGAGGGTGTCCAGCTGATTCAGAAGCATTTGAGACTGACTGTTGATCAAGCTCATTCGCTCTTCTTTATTGTGAACAGCTCCTGTATGACCCACCCTTAGGCATGGGAGGACCCACCTTACTGTGTGACACTTGCAGTTTCAGATCTGACCTTCTACTTCATCCAGCATGCCTATGAGTCAGTGGATCACCTGGCTGCAAGCTGGGAGCTCTATTTAACAAATTTAAACATGATTGGGTTCTTACAAGTAAAAACATTTTCCCCTACAAAATTTATAGATTCAATATAAGAAAAGACATACCAGTGGTATCTGAAAGAAAAAGATCTGTATTTTGCGTATTTCTCCTATAATGGACTTTCTGTAATATTACAGAAAGTACTGATCTTCCCAGTACCTGACATCCTGCCTACACTCAGTTCAAACCCTGAGAAGCAATCATTATGATGTCTACACTAACCGAAAGGTTTTAAGAATATGTTAAACAGAAATATTGGAAGTCTTCTGAAACATTGCCATCTTGAGATACTTAAAAGAAAAAAAAAAAAAAAGAAAACAGACTTTGGTGTCCTACATACTGAAGAAAAACATGCTAATGTTTTATTTTTCGCTTCCTAATGTATGCCTTTTTATGCTTGTTAAATTTCTGAATGCTGTTCTCAGCAAAATTAATGTAATTTTCTTTTAAAGTAATACACTACCTTGTTTAATGGCTGGAGTAAATTCTGGCATTTCTTGAGAAAAAGAGAAACTCAGGAACTCAGAAGGTTACATTTATGTAAGTTGTATTTGGTCTCAACACTTACTTTTATTTTACTCCTTTAAAACAATATTTTTTTGCCTTTTATTTTTCTTCTAATCATTTAGAGATAAAGGCAGACACCATTTTATATAGTTTTACTTGTTACTTTTTTTTCTATAATGAAGTCAATAGAAAAGCATTCCTTACCATAAAATGCAGTATGTTTGCCAGTAAATCATGAACTGCAGTATCTCACCTTCACCATATTTAGTCCCTTTGAGCTGACAGTCTGAATCAGCACTTGGAAATACAAAATATGCTCCACCGTTCTACAATAATGAAAATACCAGTGATATCAACAACAATGAAAATACTGTTTCACTCTGTCTATTGTAATTCTAATTGTTGATAAAATAGTCAGCATCCTATTAATAAAGTTTCAATGTCCTATCAATAGTGTTAACATCCAGCTTGCATTTGCAGTTTAAGCTTCTTACAAGTTTTTCATTAGATATGCCACCATTTGTTTTTTACTTTGTTCAAATCATAATGTAGAGATATACAGGGATTACTGCTTTCACCTGATGAGATGTAACCAACATTGGTTTGGAATTTAGTATCTATTCTAAGCATTCTGACAAGAAAGCAGACTAGTTTAGAGACATTAAATGAAGATATTTATATTGGCAAATGAAATTACAGAGAAAAGGATAATATTAGATGTAGTTTATGAAGTTTAAATAGAAGGATATTGGGATCCTTCTTTTGGCATGGTATGATCAGAAGAAGTAACTGGATTATAATATGAAGCCTTCATCAGTAAACTAGGAACAACCACTCCAAGACAGAACAAAATTATGACAAATGAGTCTTACTTTCCTTTCAAATCTACCTCATTTAAATTAGGGTTTATATCCACTTATGAAAGGGGATAATTTTTTTTTTTTTTGCTAAAATTAAAAGAAAAATATTCTTCTAGGGATCAGCTTTTCCCTTACCTGACATGTTGTAGGTGTCAGCAGGAGATGAAGCTATGCATAAATTTGGTCTTACAGAGAAGACTTCACTGTCATTAGCAGCACACAGGCAGGAAGTGCAGGAGCTCTACCAATTCAAAACGGTTTTCACTGTCTTTTTCTATTACAACAAATAATCAGAAACACGCATATTACTCTAGCGGAATAACGTAAATATCTGAAGTAACTGTAACATACCTAACATAACAAAACAACAGTTTACTAACAGATATACATGTGAAAAATAGCAATTAAAAAAAAAAGAATAGATGCAAAACAAATACAGTCAGCTATTGGCACATTGAAAACTCCCATACTAACAAAAATATAAATGTGGATTTTTTTTTTTTTTTTTTTTTTGCTAGGCAATTGGCAACAGTTACAGACTCTTTATTTATAGAAAAAATTCCTTCATCTTCTTGTTGAAGAGAAACTGTGATCATAATACTCTGAGTAAGCACGAAGATGAAATTATCTTTTACACTTCTTTGTCTATTATATCTGTTATGTTAGAAGATACATATTTTTATTCATTTATCACATAGATGCACACATTTATATTAAAAAAAAAAAAACAACTGGGAGAAAAAGGAATAATAAACCTTTAGTTTTCACATAATTGAACTGCAAAGGAAGTTTAACATAGCAATATAGCATCTACAGCTTTTCATTAGAGAAATCAGTGTGTCAGCATTTCCTCACTGACATCAGTATCTCACATGAGGGTCAATCTAGCCAGAAAATCTTTCATTTCTGACTTACAGTATTTCCAAAATGCCTCTGATCTGAGATGAAGCCAGCCGATTCAGCACAAATCTTAGACTCTTGTGGAATTTCACTCTCTAAAGCAGATAAATAAAATTTTAATGTATTTCAACATCAATATCATCAAAAACTAGGAGCTGTCTAGAAGATGAGCTCAGGAAAAGATTTTTTTCTACTCAATTATTTCTGACTGAAGCTCCCAAGACACTGCTAGCAGTTCAATCCCAATGTTCTAGCAGGTCCTATGTGAAACATGACTTCCGTTCCAGCTCAGAATCTGATTTTCCACAAGGTTGTTGCCCTTTTCATATATAACAGAAAGAAAAGTCAGAAACTTCAAAATGGGCAGAAGCAACATGTAGCTAGAGACTAAAACAATTGAAAAATACAATGCCATGACAGTAGCAGTTCTCTGATACCTAATTGTTGGCATCACCTGAAAAATGGCTCCATGTTCATTGCACATAAACTGTGACATTTGGAAGCTATGCAGACACCTTATTTTTTACCATCTCAGCTAAAGTGAACAGGGTTTTACCTCTTTTTTGCTCTTTCTCACGTTGTACATCATGGGTTCAAGGAAGCCTGCTTTTGTCCATGGCTCATCTAAAATTCATTGGTGAGACATATGACAGAAGCAAATGCATATTGATTGGTTGTTCTTTAGAGAAAAGTACTGCTGTAGTAAATACACATGGATCACTATTGCTAAAACATTTTTTACACTGCAAAAGACAATTCTCAACAGAGCTACTTTAAAAGGGTATTATGAGTAAATTCTTTTTGGAACACTTCAAGATAACAGCATATAGAACCTTCTGTTACAAGGACTCGTATGAAGCTTTTAGATCATCTAACCTTGATAAAACATTTTTTTCCTCTCAGCATATGTCATGAAATCTGTAAAGTTCTTGTACAGTAGCTTTTATAATTTGAAAACTCAATTAAAATATTAACAGGAAAGTTCTACAGACTTCACATTGAGTTTTGCTCACACAGGGGTAAAATTTCTGTTTGACTTTTCAAGTTAGGATGTAAAGATTCTTGCAGAGATGTAGTTTAGTGAATAAAGGAAACAAGGAAATACAAAGTTCAAGTAGTGGCTAGTAACTTCAGGCATCCCTCAGGCATTAGTATTGGGATCAATAATGTATAATGTCTAATATTTGTAAATCTGGATGGCAAGGTGGAGTGACTCTCAGCAGCTTTCTGAAGGAGGGTAGGGATTTGATCACAGAGACCTCAGCAAGCTGGAGAAGTGAACCAACAGGAACCTTATGAAGTTTAACCCAGACAACAATTCTACAGACAGAAAAAAGCACATGCTTTTCTTGTAAAAGTTTTTAAATAAAAGTTTTAGAATTTTTTTTTTTCATATAAATTTCTTTAAAGGTGGTAACATATCAATTGTAAATATATATATGGTTGCTGGTAATAATATAGATCATTGTATATTAGCATCGTTTACTGTAAAATCAAATAGAAAGTTCATATCTGCAAATGTTTTCAAATCAAATACCGTACGATTTGTTGCTTTCTTCCTATTTAACATCTTGGGATTCTTTTTTTTCCTTTTTAATGTGTTTGGAAGTATAAGTTCAATTACATCTGTGTTTTGAAAGTATTCAATTTGTGAGCTGCATAGGAAAATAGAAAAACCAAACTGTAATTATGCCGAGTAGATGAGACAATGCTAACAGCATTTTAAAAATTTTGAAAGCAACAGACACGCAATCAGCACAATATTCATAATGCCCAGCTGGCTTGAGATCAAATGAAAAAAATAGAAAGGAAAATGAAAACTTCTTTGTGGAGGGATTGTTAAAAGATAAGGCTTAAATTAAATAGACAAATGTTGATGTATGTCTCAGGACAATACATTCAAGTCAGGAGCTATAGCTAGATTTTAGCATTAAAAAAAGTTTGATGCTAAATCATGCAACAGCAGAGGCCTGACAGGTACAGCACAGTCAGAAGGAAACAAAGAGAAAAGAAGACTCAGGGGAGTCAGGAAATGCAAAATACATGCCAGCAGGGAAAATACTCATAATAATAAGAAAGAGACCTGTGATGACACTGGAGGCCTACAAGACTACAACTGACTGCAAGAGGATTTAGGAGAGAGGGGAGGGGAGGGGAGGACTTGTGACCCTGTGGAGGACCACACTGGAGCAGTCTGTTCCTGAATGATCGGACCCTGTGGAAAGGACCCACACTGGAGCAGTTCATGCACTGTAGCCTGTGGGAAGGACTCATGTTGGAAAAGTTAATGGAGGACTGTCTCTCCTGGGTGCAACCCCATACTGGAGAAGGGGAAGAATGTGGGCAGTTCTCCCCTCATGGATGAAGGAGCGACAGACACAACCTGTGATAGAATTGATCACAGCCCCCATCCATTTGTGCCTCTGACAGGGAGTATGTAGAGAAAATAAGGACCAAAGTTGAACCTAGGAAGAAGGCGAGCATGAGGTGGAAGGTGATTTTAAGATTCGGTTTTACTTCTAATTACCCTACTCTGATTTGATTGGTAATAAATTAAATTGATTTACCTGAGTCAAATCTGTTTTGCCCATGACGGCAATTGCTGAATGACCTCTGTCTGTCCTTATCTCAACCCCAAGCCTTTTGTTATATTTTCTCTCTCCATTTCTGCTGAGAGGGGGAGTGATAGAGTGATTTTGGTGGGCACCTGGCACCCCACCAGTGTCAACGCACCGTAAGAGTGAGTTTTCTATGATCTAGTGGAAGCAAGAGATTTTGCCCTTTTTAATACCTGACCTACAAAGGTCATGGGTTGGTAATTTTATTGTTTATACATGGATACTTTTAAGGTAAAAATAATTCAGATAAATAAAACTTAATATTAAAAATGTGTCATTAGTATATAATGATTTTATTAGGTAGTTAACATTGTATTGTTACATAGTATTGAAAACATTCAAAATAATTTATATTTTAACTTCTCAATAGAGGTAGCAACAGTAATATATTTTTTTTTTAGATTCTTTCCTGGAATCTCAAGATTTCCAAGATGTTGTGACACGAGCACCAAGAGAAATCTTCAGTAGGAAAAAGAAGTAATCTGAGAAGGTTACTAAAAAAGACAAGCATACAAGGATTTCATCGCATACTCAGTGTGAAGAAAAGAAACTACGACCAAGAAAGATAATTCTTACATTTTTGGCCTCATAAAAAAAAAATTTCTAGCATTCATCTTTTACTACTGAAAAAAAAAAATATCAAAGTCCACCTCTACTGACACCATTAGGTGTCAGTACCTCACATAAAGAGGTAAACTTTACCTTTCTTTTCTCTCCTTTTTTTTTTTCTTTTTTTAAGATACAATATTGATGTTTCTATGATAAGGCCAGCTATGGTTCAAAACTGCTTGTTTTGCCAGTCAATTTGCATCTGACATGTATCTATGTGTTTCAATTCCTCTATCTTTGAATGATGACAAGCAACCTGAACAACTCATTATCTGTCTATGCAATCTGTTTTCTATAGTGGCTAATCATCCATGTAGCTGAAATGTTTGGAATCTGTTTCATTGATACATCTGTAAACGTTTAACAGCTTGAATGACAGAAAGGTCAGGGAACAATCCAGCTATCCTTTGACAGGTTTTAATCAAATACAAATATCACCTGACATTCAGTCTTAGTAGTTTTCCTGCCAATAAAACCATGTAGCCCTTAAAGGTGTCCAATCAGCTATATAACAAAGAGCACTAACACAATTGGTGCAGTAACTATTAGAATTATTCTCTTTGAATAACAGAATCACAGAATGTTAGGGATTGGAAGGGACCTCAAAAGATCAAGTCCAATCCCCCTGCCAGAGCAGGAACACCTAGATAAGGTTACACAGGAAGGTGTCCAAGTGGGTCTTGCATGTCTCCAGAGTAGGAGACTCCACAGCCCCCTCTGGGAAGCCTGTTCCAGTGTTCTGTTACCCTCACTGAAAAGTTTCTTCTCAAATTTAAGCGGAACCTCTTGTATTCCAGTTTGAACCCATTACCCCTTGTCCTATCGTTGCTTGTCACTGAGAAGAGCCTGACTCCATCCTTGTGACACTCACCCTTTCTATATTTGTAAACATTAATGAGGTCACCCCTCAGTCTCCTCTTCTCCAAGTTAAAGAGACCCAGCTCCTGCAGCCTTTCCTCATAAGGGAGATACTCCACTCCCTTCATCATCTTTGTTGCCATCCGCTGGACTCTCTCCAGCAATTCCCTGTCCTTCTTGAACTGAGGGGCCCAGAACTGGACACAATATTCCAGATGTGGTGTCACCAAGGCAGAATAGACGAGAAGGAGAACCTCTTTTGACCTACTGACCACTGCCCTTCTAATACACCCCAGGATGCCATTGGCCTTCCTGGCCACAAGAGCACAGTGTTGGCTCATGGTCATCCTGCTGTCCACCAGGACCCCCAGGTCCCCTTCCCCTACACTGCTCTCTAATAGGTCATTCCCCAGCTTACACTGGAACCTGGGGTTGTCCCTACCCAGATGCAATACTCTACACTTGCCTTTGTTATATTTCATTAAATTTTCCCTGCCCAACTCTCCAGCCTGTCCAGGTCTCGCTGGATGGCAGCACAGCCTTTTGGCGTGTCAGCCACTCCTTCCAGCTTGGTGTCATCAGCAAACTTGCTGATAGTACACTCTATTCCCTCATTCAAATAATTGATGAATATATTGAATAATGCTGGCCCTAGTACTGACCCCTGAGGCACTCCACTAGATACAGGCCTCCAACTAGACTCTGCCCCATTGACCACGACTCTCTGGCTTCTTCCCTTCAGCCAGTTTGCAGTCCACCTCACTACTCGATCATCCAGACCACACTCCCTCAGTTTAGCTGTAAGGATGCTGTGGGAGAAATAAAGGGATAACAGAGACTTTAAATAATGCTTTATAGAGTTGTTACAATGATTTTTCTAAAGGTAGAAAAGTTAGCACACATGCAGAAAGCCTGATGGGGAAAAATAAAAAAAAAAAGCCAAATGAGGAAATAAATCAATATTCTGAAGTGAAACTAAATAAACCCACAACCCATATTATGAGGCAAAAGAAAATTGACCTGTAAAGATATTAATTCCAAATTAATTCTAAATGCAGTCCTGAACCAAAAGTAAAAATAACTGAATCACTAAGTGAAAATCTTGACAGTAGATATTAACTGCTAATTGTAGAGCCGGGCAAAAATATTTCCAAGTATTTAGAATATCTGCAAACAGTAAAAAGACAATTTTGTAGCTCCAAGGACTAATTATTAATTACTTCAGGCATAACAGAGTTTCTGGGAAACCTAAAATAATGTTGGGAAATTATCCTTTATTTTGCCTCCTCTCTCACAGCTGATAAACACTTCCTGTTTGCAAAAGGGAAAAAGAGGAAAGCAATTTAGAATAAATGGCTGTATCTTGTGTCCTATCTTGAAGTGTTAGTAAAGTTAATTCTATGATGTCCTAATTAGAATTGCTGTGGTTTTCATTCATCTGCTTGTGTTTTTGAAGTAAGTCATATTTATATATAATAATGTTCTAACTTTATTTAGCTGGATTACATTTTACACTTTACATTCAGTAAAAATATAGTCTGAAGGGGTTGTAACTGTATGTAATATTTAGCTCTCAGGTGGAAAGTAATTTGCATTGGAATGTTTGTCTTTCACAAACATCTAGAAATAGTCATGCTTTTGCTTTATAAGATTGATACTAAAAAATTGATAACTCATCATTTAAAACCTTGGTAACCTTTTTCACACTGTGATAATATTTCATGCAGCTATATCGTTGATGTAGTCTAATGGATCAACAGAAGATGCTAATGTATTATTCGCTCTAAATGCAAGTTCCATTATTATGTTATGTATCATCTTGAAAAGCAGTTTGAGAAGACTTAGTAAGTTTTTCAGCTTCATACTACAATGGTAGGAAGAAATTCACAAATATTTTTACAAAGTCGTAATACCTCAGCAAATTGTGTCGTAGACCTGCTTGAATATACGAGCAATGTCTCACTGCAACTCTCACATATCTTATATAAGATCACCTCACAGTCTGTCCCAAATTGTCTAAATATATTTAACACATGTTTAAATATTCAGCCATACACACTGAATTCAGTGAAATTTAACAATAGTAGTACTTTGTTAATTTGCTTGGGGGATAATTATTATTTTGAAAATATCTATAAGAAATAAAGCTCTGGACCTCTTCGAACTGTTTATTCTATGCATTAGTGAATGATTGCTTTCTTCCACATTATCCTCTTCGGCCAATTCAGAGAGTACTTAAAAAGCAGGCGGCCTCCTTTGGACAACCAGATCCATTCAATTTTTAACCATTATGATGTGGTAATCAACATCATGATTTAGGAATAAAACTATCAGTAAAGATAGTTTACTATCATTTAAAATGTAAATTTGAGGGTGAGACTTTTGCACTTATGCATTTGAAATCTGTTATATGAATAACAGTCCATACATAAGTTGAAGATATGTAAAGATCCACAGGCCTGAATTGTTAGACATTGTAAAGCATCACAGAATCACAGGATGGTTGAGGCTGGAAGGAACCTCTGTAGATAATCTGGTCCAATTCTCCTGCTCAAACAGGGCCAACTAGGGCAAGTTGCCTAGGACCATGTGCAGGTGGCTTTTGAATATCTCAAAGAGGGGCACTCTACAACATCCCTGTGCAACCTGTGGCAGTGCTCAGTCACCCTCACTGTAAAAATGTTTCCTGATGTTCAGACAGAAGCTCCTGTGTTTCAGTTTGTCTGTCATTGGGCACCACTGAAAAGAACCTGACTCTGTCTTCTTTGCACCTTCCTTTCATGTATTTATACACAGTGATAAGATCCCCCCGAGCCTTCTCTTCTTGAGGCTGAAGAGTCCCATCTCTTTCACACTTTCCTTATATGAGACCTGCTCCAATCTCTTAATTATATTCTGGCTCTTTGTTGGACTTTTTCCAGTATGTTCACATCCCTTTTGTACTGAGGAGCTCAGAACTGGCCATGTGTAAGAGTTGGTCTCAAGATGGAGCAGTATTTGCCTGAAACATCGTCATCAGGAACTGAGAGAAATGAGGCCCTGACAGAAAGAACGCATGGACAATGACTTGGAGAGAGGCGTGAGGAGAAGCCTTATGTTACACTGGTTTCTCTGATCCGGGGGACTACTGCTTACAATGGTTGCTGTATGGACTTCGCCTGCTGTCTCGGCCAAACTAGCCCCCGCCTCCTAAAGGGATTGTTATGCGGGTCTCTTCAACCCAGGGACAATAGCTGCCGTCCAGAAGATGGATTCTCACCTGCAGCCTCAGTCACACCTTGTCCCCCACCTCCTTCTTCAAACAAAGGCCAATGAAGAATAACATGCTCAGAAGCTTGTCAAGGGTTCTGAGGTCACCCCATGAACCAGAGAAAGACCCTTGAATGTGAGGTCACGCAGGAGGACTGGCAGGATACTGTTCGGGACCTGGGACCATAGGGACACCTTTGGACCTGTGGTGGTAACCAACCCTCTTTCTCCCTTTTCTTTTTCTTTCCCTTTTTTTCTACTTTCTCTACCGCGTGCCACTTTATGGGCAAAATAATAAAGTAACACTGTTTGATTGAATTATAACCCCTCGGTATTTTGGTTGCCTTAATTTTGTGCTTTGAGATCAAGGTAAATGAACCATCACCAAATGGACCATGACACCATGTTACTCCAGGTGTGGCCTCACCAGTGCTGAATAGAGGTGACGATCACAGACCTGCAGGCAACACTCATCCTAATGCAGCCCAGGATACCATTTAGCTTTCTTTGCAGCAACGGCACGCTGCTAGCTCATGTTCAGCCTGGTGTCCACTAGGATCCCCAGGTCCTTTCCTCCATCTGCTTTGCAGCTGGATGACCCCCCAGCATAAACTGGTTGCATGAGATTGTTCCTCACCATCAACAGCTTCTCTGTGAGGATCTTATGGAAGACAGTGCCAAAAGGCTTACCGAAGTCCCAGTATACAACAGCGGTTCTCCCCCATCTACCAGGCCAGTCACTTCATCATAGAAGTTTGTCAAGTTGGTCAAGCAGATTTCTGTTCTTGAATCCATATTCCTCATTATTTTCTCATATTTAATGGGCCTTGAAATGCTTTCTAGGATTAGCTACTCCATCACATTCACAGGGATTGAGAACAGAAGTGACATTTGATTTCCTTTGGTTTTCTAACACTTCTCACAGCCACTGTGATCAACCAAAGACTGTTGAGATGGGCCTCACAATGACATCTGCTAGCTCCCTCAACACTTGTGGGTCATTCCCATCAGAGCCCATGGGCTTCTGTATATCCATTTTGCTTAAATATTCCCTGTCCTCATACTTTCCCACCAAGGGCATATCTTCCTTGCTCCAGCCTTTCCCCCATTCTCTGGGACCTGGGTTTCCTGAAGACTGGTCTTGTTATTATAGTAAACACTGAGGAAAACAAGACATTTGCCCTTGGCATTTTCTCAGTCCCTTGTCTTGTTGAGCAATGGGTTCACATTTTCCCTAATCTTCCTCTTGTCACCTTGGTACTTACAGAAGCCCTTCTAGTTTTCTTTGACATTCCTGGCCAGATTCAGCTCTATTTGGGCTTTAGCTTTCCTAACTTCATCCATGGATGCTCAGACAATGTTTTTGTGTTCCTCCGAGGTTACCACTCCCTACCTGCTTCCTATTCCTGTATGCTTTCTTTTTCTGTTTCAGTTTGGTGAGAAGCTCCTCATTCATCCAAACAGGCCTCTTGATATTTTTCCTGACTTCATGTTTGTTAGACATATTTGTTAGAATTGTTAGACATTGTTAAGCAACAGTTACTATAAGTATCCAAGATTGAAGTGTGTTTTGGACTTCATTCCTCCTGGACAATTTATTGTTCTTCTGCAACTTTTTTTTTTTTTTAATTCAAATTAGTGAGGTTTTTTGTTAGTTTTGTAAATAAAAATTTTGGGGGACATAGGGAGAAAACTGCTTTTAGCAGTTTAGTTATGCTTCTTCCAGGTGGTTAAAATAAGCTTCTTTATAGAAACAGAACCCTGAAAATCTTGTAGTGGTAGGTTCTTTATACAAATGAAAGAAACTATGGAAAAACCTGGAAGTATTTTAAAAGCATTAATTGAGATAATACAGTTGAGGAAGCCTTTATATATGATTCATCTGTTTTATTACCGGGTATTATGGAATTAAATGCACTTTGTGCTAGGTGTACAATGACTCAGTCCTGTCTGAATTAGAGTCTATTGTACTGTGTATTGTCACAGGAAAGAAAACCAGCAGTGAGCTTGCAGGTGCTTTTAAATGTGTTTGTTCAGCATGAAAGAGTTGATATAAAATGCAGTGGTTACAGTGCTGCTGGTATGTTTGTCTTTTAGAAAAGATAGACTGTATCCAATTATAACCTCGCTATAATGTTCTTCTTCAGACAAGGCATGAAAATTTGTAACCATGGGAGCATAAGTGACATAGTGAGTAGTTTAACCTTTGTGCATGAATGTTCCCTTACACCCACATCTCAGAACAATCTGCTGGGTATCAGATATCTTAATCATCTGCTGCTACGTATACAGAGCAATCATACTATAGAAGTGATACAGAAGGGCTTGCAGCAGCAACATCTCTAGTGAAAAAAACTCTTGGGTCTTTTCAAATCTATCTTTTTAAGGTGTAGAGTTACTAGGAGGCTCGGGAGAGACAGCTCCCCTTTTCTGCTTCATGTACTAATAAGACTTGTGAGAAAAATATCTGACAATTCAGCATCTATTTTTCTGCTTTTTCCTGTCTCATATCCATATTGTGCTCCCATCTCTCCTACACAGAAATGCTAAACTATTAAAAATATTTATTTTTTAAGAGATTGTTCTACTTACTGCTAGAATTCCCCACATAATTTTCTCAGAAATCTTTGACAGGGAAAATGAACAATTAGAGATTTTCAAATAAGTAGACAAAAAGATTGTGATATTTTATGTTAACTATATATGTATGATTTTTATCAGAATTCAAATCTAAAGTGTTTTTGAGTTCCTTTGCTCTTAAAAATGTATGTTATAATGACTTATCAGATATGAGATATTACATAAAGTTAGCATTTTTTTCAGAATAGGTGCTTTTGTCTGGGCTACAGCCTAGAGCCAGCATGAGCAGTAAAGGAAGACATCACCTAGACTAATGTATATATCTTGCCTGGCAGGGTCCTCTCCTGCAAGGTGGAAGAAATTCAATAGAATCTCCTGAGACAGAAGAGAGAATTTAATGCAAAGCTAAGTCCTTCACAACTAGGTTAAGATGTTAAAGATAAGCTCCTTTTCTCTCTTTGCTTTGAAAAACTATAAAGTCACAACTCCTGTTTTGTAGGGACAGTTTCTAAAGTATGTAATTGGAAATCCTAGGCATAACCATATGATTGGATGCCTGCAGCTAGTTTCCAACACAGGGAAGGTGTTCTGGGAGAAGCAGCTAGCTGTGCAGCCAATTGCAGGTATTGGTTTGTATTTCCTTTCTGTTTCTGTCAGGAGTGGACTTTTGGCTAATACAAAACCAGTGACATTTAAATTGAGTTTTCCTGAGATATGTTTTTCTTGTGTTTTTTTTTTACAGTTCAAAGTACCCAAGATAATGAAAATGTGATGCATTTGATCAGAAGACACTAGCAGCATGGGTTGCTTTGGGGCACAGTATGAGGGCATGTTGACATATTTGAAGGTGTTATTCCTGTTCAGACAGCAGTAGAGGACTATGCCAGGTGGAAGAAGTCATGTATGACACAATCATACTGTGTGTTTAAGACAGACTGTGGAACAGCTATTCTGCTAAATCTGAAATTGCTTGAATTAATAAAAAATATAATGCTTCAAGTGTTATTTTCTAAAAATTAAACAGTCTAATCCACTATTAAATTCATGGACTCAGATGATGATTCAGACTGAAAAGGACCTCAGGGTATCTACAGTCAAGCACCCTGCTCAAGGAAGAATCAGGCATGAGATCAGATCAGGTTGCTAAGGTTGGCCATTCAAATCTTTATTACCTTCAAGGACTGACATGGCACAACGTCTCTGGGAAACCTGTCCCAATGCTTGATTGTCCTCATGGTGAAAAAGTTTCTCCTTACATCCAGTCTGAACCTCTCTTGTTTCAGCTTATGCCCTTTAGCTTGATCTATTTATATGGATCACAGGAGTCATGATCAATACTCTTGATAACTTTGAGAGTTCACACAGGTCCTTGGATTAGGACAATAATTTGCTCTCTGTCTTTGTAGTCCTTTGAATAGATTTATTGCTTGGTAAATAACTTTATTATGTTTCCTATCTGGACCAATTAATTATTTATCCTAGTGAACTATAATGTGGCCTTGATTTTTCAGAGTCCATGTTCAGACATCGTTGTATAAACTCAGCATTAAAAAACCATTCCTTATTTTTCCTTTAATATGTTGCTTAACAAAAAGTCTGATCTTAAAAGTATTTGTTTTTAAAATACTATGTCAAGCTAAATGTGTACACTAAGTATCAAAATATTTATGTATTCAACTTTCAATAGCAACTCTAAAATATCAGTTCTTTAAGGAATTTGGTCATCTGTATTTTTAAAATAGTTAGATTGGTCAGACTGGTCCATGGCACAGCTTTGAACCATGCTAATATTTGAGAGTTAGCACAGGGAAGAAAACATTTCCAGTAGGCAGATTAAGTGTGGCAAGCATATTTGGGAGTAAAAGAGTTACACAGTATGAATATATGCAATTTTGTGCCATCCGTTTCAGTGCGCGAGGACAGTTCAGGCATGTTTAACTTATGCAGCTTATGGGCCTAGTAATTTGCCATCTGCTTTTACTAAAAAACAAAGTTGCAGAGAACATGCTGAAGTGAAAGACAGACATAATGGGAAGAAACCATGATTCATAACCACAGTGTATTTTACTTTGGTACAGAAGAGACGTTGGCATTTTGTTTTGCTCTGGGTACAAGGGGACTAAGAGACTGATTCTCCACTCAGAAACCTTCTTGTATTGACTTGATTGGCATAGTCTTTATTTCTGATAAATTGGCTAATAGGACTTAATTATCTGTATTTTTATCAGGAAAGTTCTTTAGCTTCTTTTGCTTCTTGTATTTTTTCTCCCCTTTTACCAAAAATGGAAACATGAAATATCAGGACTGAGATCGTTACTTGTTTGTGGGTAGAAAGATACCCATGCTTCTTTTGTTCAGGAGTGGAGCTGTAAGGTATAGCTCTGAACTTAAATTTGATGCAGTGTTGCATATTTCCTTATTTATTAACTTTGAATGTATTGTCTCCTAAATGAAGTTTTTAGTTTTGGAACGTGAAATAAATTTTGATTTATTATGGACCATCAAAGAAGCTTTTGATAACAGGAAGGAGAGAGGAAGATGGATAAAAATTCCTTGCACCTGGGTCGAAAATGTACAGTGCTATGTCTTGCTGTCCAGTATTTTCTTGTATTACTTTTGCCACAATGTTCTGCTTGGCTAAAACCAAAGAAAATTTTGCCAATATGCTCTATTTTAATTTCATGCAGCTTTCTGTCAGAATTCTGTCTTTTTCTACACCTGTCTGTTTGTCCCATTCCTCAAGTCTACAGCACCTCAGACTGTGACATTTATCTGAGGAGCCTGAAGGACTTAAACAAAAATTTCTGCAATTCTTAGTTCCTCAGAAGGCTCTTACGATCCTTTTTGTCACACTATATCTTGTATACATGACGGGTAGCAGATACAGCAAGAAGTTTTATTTATTGATATTTTAAACAAAATATTTTGGGATATAAATTGGGGAAAGATGAACACAAAGAGTTTACATAGCTTCCTCTGCACATTTTTAGAGCTCTCTTTCATGGCTAAAATAAGTCATACCTGGTAGAAAAAGGAAAGTGACATAGGCATTCTTAGTAGGAATGAAGGAAGTTCGTCACTTACTATCCTTTCCCTTATGTTAGAGCTACCTTCCCTTCGCGGTTGGATGCTTCGAAGCGTAAGGCCTAAGCAGTTTCTTGGGCTTTTCTCAAGTGTGGTGGATTTCAATTAGCCTGACCAACCAACCATAAAGTAGAGTAAAGTTCAGTTAGTCCCCATTTTCTCTAAGAGCATTTGCAATGAGGCGTCTATACCTGAAACGCTTATTAACATGTGCTGCGCTGGAAACTGCTGTGACTGCACACGTGTGTACCAGCAGGCTGCCTGCAGCCGTGTTGATGTCAAGACCCTTAAAATAAAACACCAGGTAAATTATACAAAAAAACAACCCCCAAATTACTAAATACAAAAAGAAACATTTTTTCAGCTCATTGTCTTATTCTTCTGATCAGAGGTTCCATCTTTTTAGCTGCTAGAAATAGCGTGAGGTCAGAATTGTGGTAACTCCAGGTCTGCCCTGCTTGGGAGATTTTGCACTGTCTCCAAAATTTATTAAATCCTGAAGCGGATCCAGAATTTCTGTGAAGCTTTGATACTTCATTTATGTTGTGTTTCTTATTCTGTTGAAGCTTGCCATCCTTATGATGACATCTGTGCTTTCCTTTAATTCATATTGATAAAAATAATAAAAATGAAAAATACAAAAAATATTTATAGGGAAAAGACTACATATCAGTTGTTTAGGAGAAAACCGCATTAAAATACTTTGAACAAAACTGGTTATCATCTCTATCTTCTCTCTTTTTTTCCCCTTTATGTATGAGTAAACAGCTTCAGCCCCTTGTTTTTTCAGTCTAATAAGTACTTATAAGTTTCTATTAAACTAACCTCTGATTTACAGAAAATTTATGCAGAAGATTCTGTACTGAAATTGAAAAGACCATTCATTTTTACTGACCTTTTGTATCGCTTAGTGTTCTCTGATCTTATTATTGTCCTATCTCTAACCTCTCAGTTCCACAGTAAGATCCACCCACATTAATGCTTTGGAAAGTAGGCACCACAGATAATGTTGATAATAACAGCAGTAGCCAACGTAATTGTTCTCCTGTATTTGTATTCTCAGTGGCAATTAATCTCTCACAGTCCTCCTCATCCCAAAATACTTTTGTAGCCAGGAAATCATAACAGAAAACACAAGTCAGTCATTCATAAAGGCAAAATTATTCTTTAATGGTGGTGAAAACATTTGTTTGGATCCTTACTCACCTCTTTTTTGATTAACTTTTGCACAGAATTTTGAAATCTTAACTTACATGCAAAAGATAAATACAGAAAGCCCATTTCACTCTACTTCCTGCAGGGCAATAAAATGCTCTTTCAGTCTCTGCAGTGAGACATGTGAATATGTAAGTCTGATTCATCAATACAGGACACTAAAGATTGAGCTAGCACCCATCTGGCATGGATTAATCGTATGTATTTGTCCTCATTCCTCAGTTAGAATCCTTACATTTATGATCTGAATTTAAGGTTATATTAACCTTTATAGCACTTTTCCAGTTTCTAGAGATGCCATTTTGCCACTTAAATGAGAATATAAAAACCTCTGGACACTTCCAGCCCTTGAAGACATAGATAGATAGATAGATAGATAGATAGATAGATAGATAGATAGATAGATAAACAGATCTGAAAAACCCTGCAAGTTTAATTTGTACCCAAATCATTTGCATGGCCATCTTCATCATTCTCCAACATACGTTTTTTTCTTATTCTGACAGAGTATGCACAAAATAAAGTACCAAAAATATACCTGAAAAGTATTTTGCATCAGTAATGAAAATTAGGTCCCAATTTTCTACTTATTTGTTATCACTTCAACATTAACAAAATAAGCAACATGACCTCCTACTTTAAGTGTTACATAAAAGATTCCTGGTAGATATATATATAGCTGGTCAAAATTTGAATTTATGTTGTTACATTTCTAGCAGTTATTCTTTTTTATTTGAGAAACATATTGGTTCTTGAACAGGTGAAAACTCTGCTATTAGATGTGCCGCTCTTTAGCACTGAATTATCTAATGGTATATTATAATAGGGGTATGTAGACTAATGACTAATGAAAGCTTCCTTGTTTTTATTTTGTTCAGTGATATACAGTAATAGAAATACACTGGAAGTCTTTCTGACTATTGCAGGAAATGAGCGGGGTTCAAGAGGGAAAATAATTGTCCTGTCAAGATTAATGAAGACTATTAAAATTAATTCAGATGGAAAAAAAATAGAACTTTTATTTTCTGCTAGTTCAAAGAGTATCATATTTTGGTTTCGTGCTTTTTTTTTCAAACACCAAAACCAAAACAAATTCAACAGCTATTGTCACGTAGAAATAGGCACACACAAAATATTCATATCAAATCTGAAGAAACACATCCCTGAAAAAGCTATTCAGCAAGAGGTAAACCTTGGAAAATATTAACCTCATGATTGAATAAATCTAAATTTTCATCTCAGCATATGTCAAAGCTTGTTTATTTTAAAATTAAAATCCTCAGGGAATGGCCATTGTTGAAATAAAGTAAAATAAAACATACGTTACAAAATAACAAAAATTGCAGTGTGCCCTTTCCTAAAACTTAACACAAATACAAATAAGGATTAAATCTAGAGTACAGTAATTCTTCTTTAACAACTATAGCAAAGGGTTACCTTGCTAAACTAAACAAAATTCAGCATTTCTATTGCTTAGTAAGAACAATTTTGCATATGAATAATGAGACAAGACTATATTTAAAGAAATCTTTAAGGGAACATCACTGGGGCTTCTTAGATTACTAAACTGATGGTAGAGTCTTGTTTGGTTACTGTAGCATCATCATATCACCCCAATGTGACCGCATTTAAACACCAATTCTGCAATTAAATCATCTGGGAGGACCTTATATTCAATCAGGATTCCTCTCAGTTGCATGAAACTGTGTATGTCTTGCTGTGAAAATTAAATGGCAGGATCAAAGCTGTGGTATATCCCAGAAGATATACAAAGGACCTCCTCTTGACCTGTTTACAACTATATATACCTTGACAGCTTTCTGTTCTTAAAAAGGTCCTGCCAAATCTCATAAGCCTCTGACTCCATTCATTAAATGGGAAAAAAGGGTAAATGACAGACCAAAATATTATGTTCTGAAATATTTGTCAAATCAAAGCTATTTTGTTTGTACCTGTTCTCAATCTATCACTCAAGTTATTGAAAACCCAATCTAATTTTTTTTTTGTCTTTGTTTTCCAAGATTATTGCTAACAACTGACATTTTTTGTTTCCCTAAATAAGAACAGAGCAATTTACATACACATATGTAAATATGTATTTCAGACAACAGTATATTTCAGTGATTGGTCACTACTGTAGAGAGTTCTTATAATGCAAAGCCAAACTGAATTTTGGTTGAGTAGTTATGTCTTCTGGGACAAAGTAAGATAATCAAATGATGAATGTAGCACATGACCCTGTGTGAGCAGGAAAGTGGACTTTCCTTTTTTGGACAACGATGTTGTAGGTTGTCATTTGTTTAGTAACAGTTTGCCCACAAGAGCCTCATAAGACACATCAAGTTGATTACTGAATAGTCCTTTATTCAGACATAATAAGAACATTCACTTAGCAGTTTGACATAAAGATATACTTGATGTAATATTTATCAATGTAGAAAGAATTAGGTTAAAGTCTCATCTTGAAAATGCTCTTAGTTATCAGGCTTACAGAATAGCCATCCTCCAAACTGGTGCTCCTCATTATAAAGAAGGCCAGCCTTGTCATATGTGGTAGTGATTATCAAGAGAAAATATTATATTCTTCAGGGATTTGGATTGTATCTTTATTCTTCCATTCCTTCATAAAATACAGCTGTTTGTTATTGAGTTCTTTTTATAATATCTTTTTTTCCTAATTTTTTTTAAAACTTATTCTGAAAAACAAACTTTGTATCTCATAGATAGCTTAATATTTTAAATCAAATTTGTCATTTTCATATACCTCTAAACTTTTACCTCAAGCACTAATAGGTGACCTAGAATGCCCTTCTTTATTTTGTTTTTGGTTATTCTTACCCTCTGTAGACTTCTTAACATCTATGAAAAATTATATATAAGGAAAAATGTATGAGCAGTAAAACAAGTAGCACCAGGGAGGGGTTGAGCAGACTAAAATTCGGGTGTGGAGTAAAGAGAATAACCATTTATAATGCTAACAGGGTTGTCATAACCTTTCGAGAAGGTGATGTACGCATCTTGCATCTCTCCATGTGTAAAGGGCCACGAGAGTGACCCTAAATGCAAAATACTGTTAAACAAGGACCATTATCATTAATAAATACATACAAGATTTAAATAAACAAGAGTAGGCTAGTATTTAGTTCCTTCCTCCTCCTTGCTTCATTTTCTGAGAAGAGGAGAGGAGAGGAGAGGAGAGGAGAGGAGAGGAGAGGAGAGGAGAGGAGAGGAGAGGAGAGGAGAGGAGAGGAGAGGAGAGGAGAGGAGAGGAGAGGAGAGGAGAGGAGAGGAGAGGAGAGGAGAGGAGAGGAGAGGAGAGGAGAGGAGAGAAGAGAAGAGAAGAGAAGAGAAGAGAAGAGAAGAGAAGAGAAGAGAAGAGAAGAGAAGAGAAGAGAAGAGAAGAGAAGAGAAGAGAAGAGAAGAGAAGAGAAGAGAAGAGAAGAGAAGAGAAGAGAAGAGAAGAGAAGAGAAGAGAAGAGAAGAGAAGAGAAGAGAAGAGAAGAGAAGAGAAGAGAAGAGAAGAGAAGAGAAGAGGAGACTAAGGGGTAACCTTATTAATATTTACAAATATATAACGGGTGAGTGTCACGAGGATGGAGCCAGGCTCTTCTCAGTGACAACCAGCTGCAGGACAAGGGGTAATAGGTTCAAACTGGAACACAAGAGGTTCCACTTAAATTTGAGAAGAAACTTCTTCTCAGTAAGGGTGTCAGAACACTGGAACAGGCTGCCCAGGGAGGTTGTGGAGTCTTCTTCTCTGGAGACATTCAAAACCTGCCTGGACACCTTCCTGTGTAACCTCATCTAAGTGTTCCTGCTCTGGCAGGTGGGTTGAACTAAATGATCTTTTGAGGTCCCTTCCAATCCCTAACATTCTGTGATTCTGTGATTCTGTATATCAGAAGACAAGGCGATCAACAGGATCAAAATGTTTCTCAAAGTGTTTCATCAGTCTTTTGTCATTCTCCTATATTCCTTTCTTGCTTGTTTACCTTAATCATAGAAGAGTTTAGGTTGGGAGGGACCTTTAAAGGTCATCTAGTCCAGCCTCCCTGTAATGAGCCAGGACACCTTGGAATAGATCCAAGTTGCTTATTCTTATTGCACTCTGAACCAGGGCCAGTATTATCTGCAGGCAGAATTCAGAATATATGAGGCTATTTATAATATAAACTCTTACATACATGTAAAGATATCTCCATCTCTGAAAGGGTGCAGCACCTGAAAAGAAGTGTGAAAAATACAAGTGTCTATTTTCACACACTGTCTACATTGTTGTTTTTTGTTCTTTGGTTTTTGTTTGTTTGTTTGGTTGATTGGTTTTGTTTGGGTTTTTGTTTGTTTTTTTGTGGTTGTTTTTTCTTCTTTGTTTTCATAGTTCTGCTTTTATCAGTCTTCATGTTTTGTGCCAAAAGATACACTTGGTCTCAGGAACTGTCTCTGGAGTCTGAAGAGACTCTTCACCTCAAGGAATATAGAAATTTCTCTCCCTACAGATAGGGAAGCTTAGAACTCATGTTGATAATTTGATATAACCTCAGATAGTTGTTCTAATGAGCAGACTGTTTCAACATCTATGCAAGCAGAAGTTTTATAAAAACATTTGGTTTTGCACTTTTCAAAATGTTCATTATGGACAATTATTTTTCATTGCCTTTCCATATTCCTTTCCACAGATCATTCATTTAATCTACTACTTCTTTGTTGACTGCTTTCTGGTATGTTTCCATTGTTTGGGATTTTGTCCCACATGTCCATTATTTTAATAGCTGCAATTTTGTAGAATAGTATGAGAGATCATTTTACCTTTCTCAATTACGTCTGGCATCCTTGAGAACTTCTATCTTGCAGTCCACTTCTTGTTACTATTTTTCTCCAGTACAAATACAAATTCAAATGAAAACCTTTCTTTAGTTCTGCAGTCCTTCATCAGCCTTTTTAGTTCAGTCTCAGAACTACTATTACTAATAATAGTAATAGTAAATCAGTGTTTTCACTGTGATTTACATTCATAGCATAAAGTACAGATGCTAGACTGCTTTTAATACCCTTCACTCTCTGCCAGATGAAGCAGGACAAAAGACAAAGCTAATTAAAATAATTAGAAAAGTTCAAGTATGGTTTTGTATTAAATATCACAGAATATCCTGGTCTGTACTAGGATGTTGGTATGTTAATTAGCTTGCACTCTCATTGAAAGAAAATGTTACATAAGATCTCCACAGACTTTAAAAGCAGAACAGCTTAAATAATGTTTAACTGTAATCTAAGAAATATTGTCATTAAATAATTTTTTGGGCTTCATTATGCTAATTTTGCAGTAATGTAGACTTATCTTCTACAAAGGTAACTGACATAAATATTAATTTTAATATTAATTATAAATATATATTTTTAGACTTATAAAGAATATTCATCATAGTCCTTTGAAACAGTGTCAGGAATTTCAAAATAATTTAGATATGAGGGTTGGAATGTCACACCTTTGCATACTGAACTTAAAATACAACCCAGATTTCGGGAACTACACATTGACTGTCCACTTTGAGCAGATCCAGAACATTTGACATTTGTCTGTCATTTGGGCTAAGATATGAAAATATAGTGCAATCAGGTTTGGTTTGTTTGTTTGTAAATCCATTTCCCTTTAAAGAGGAATTTAGAATGTCTGATTTCTGCAACTTCAACAGGAAACAGTGTGAATGGCAATGTACACTGTTCCTGTTCCAGTCAGGAAAGAGACTTTCAAAATTATCTCAACTTATTGTAGTTATTTTCCCCATATTTATTTTGAGTTGTTAATGTATTTGTTTCTGTTTATTTGTGCCTTTTAACTTAGTCCTCTGGCTCTCATAAATTATAAAATTTCAGCAAACAATAGTCAATAAAATGTCTATGACTAGGTAAGTTTTATACATTAATTTTGTTTATTGAGTCAAACTATGCTTGAAGACTTCCTTATGCTGTTTCCTGCACAATGCACTTTGTTGTCAACAACCTCTGGAGCAGGTTGCAGATACCTGGTAGATAAAAATGTCTAACGTGTATTTACAATTCCTACTATTTTATTTATAAAAGGGTGCTGAATTATCCCAAATCCACACTATTACTTATTTATGATTTTATTCAAAAATGTAGTCTGCATCTTTGATTGCACAGGACCATACGAACGGAGCATAACAGCCTTAGAAAGCAGTAGCATGTTGGCTGGGAGAAGACAGTCCTTTTACTCTTGCAGCAGCTGCTATGTGTACAGCAACCCAGCATGTTCATATCATTGAACATACACTTGTATGCCTTTACTCTATGACTATGCCATTTTGTGGTAGTAAACCACATAATCTATGTCTGAATGTCTCCTCTGTGTGTATTAAAGTTGGTAGAGGGTGACAGAACAAAACAAAACAAAAAAGATTTGTATATATAAATAATCCAGCGAGAAGTGAAAAATCTGTAGACTCATCTAGGCCTGAAGCAAAGCTACAGCCTCTCTTAATTCCAGGAATAAATATATTTTGAAGTATTTCAGTATTCCAATATTCCAATATGTGAAATATTTCAGTATCAAAATAATTTTGTCCAAAGGAAGGCTGGACCTAATTGATCAAGATTTCTTTTTTTAGTATGGCATGTGTTTTTCAGAAGATAGCAATGGATCTTCTGTGACTGTGAAGTCCTTCAGGCCAAACAGTTGTATGGTTTATCTCAAAATATGCCTTGAACAGGTCAGTATTCAGAAAAATCACTGAAGAGAGGGAGAATTTTTCTTTTGGAGTCACTTCAGTGTCATAAAACTCTACACTTCTGTCTTTTAAAATAAGCATATGGTAAAGGCCTTAATTATTTCTTTTTGAATAGTCTATAACTCAATGGACATCATTGCCTGATCTAGTCCAAGTAACACTTATTAGAAGGTAATCTGTTTTTGTCACACACTGTCTCCTCCTTCTCCTTCCCCCAGCCTTTTCATTTTCAATAAATTTGAGACAGTTTTTGCCTGATATGATTTTGATTATTTTGTCAGAACTTTGAGGAGTTTTTTGTTTGTTTTTGTTTGTGTTTGTGTTTTCTGTTAGGTTTTGGTTTGGTTTGGAGTTTTTTTGTTTGGTTTGGTTTGGTTTTTTACTTTTTCTGTCTCAATGCACAGTCATTTTTAGAATACAATACTTAAATAGTAACTGAAATGTGTGATTCACTTCGAGATTGATCAATAGCTTTGCTGAAATTGTGCAGAGTACTAGATGGTAAAATAGAGGCACCTAAAACTAAAAGCACAGTAAGATAACAACTTTCTTGAAAGTGCTGGAGTGAGACAATAACAGAGGGTCCGGGGTGATAAACAGCTATGGTCAATTACTGATTAATAAAGCGTACAACCCTGGGAGGTGGATGAAACAGTTCTCAGGGACAGCAATAAGGAACAAGCATCCAATGTATATAAAACATCCTGTGGGTGATAACACTCACATACAGCATGGAATCTGTTGAACAGTGTTGACAAGGACAGTAAGTAGATGGTAAAATAAATACATAAAAACGTCTTTAAATAATTTTATGGATAGCCTGTTCTCAACTATTTTTGTCTGAAATTAAGGAAAGCCCAGACTACTCATAAATTAATTTTTCTGATATAAGGTCCTTATTGACTACTTTCCAATATGCTTTGGATAGTAAAATGCTTCAGAAATGCTTAGATCCATGATCTATCAGCTTGGATGTATTTTTAGAAATTCAGAAAATTCTAAGAGGATTTTCTGTGAGACTCAGAGGCAAGGGGCATTATGCACAGTTTAACCAGACCATCCACATGGCTGAACTTGTTTTTATAAGTCAATGTGAACCATAAAATGAAAAAAACACTGTTTTGGAGGAATCATGAATTGTTGCTTTGGGCATGGGGAATGGGGAATAAAATAACTGTCTATTTCTCTGTGCTTTATGGAACAAGAAAAAAATTGTCACAATTTTCATACAACCAAAAAGCTGCAAGATAGATGTACCAGATCAAAGGTCCAAAAAGAGGATGAGTCCTGAAGAGAGTTCACAGGCATAAAAGAAAAGGATCCTTCACAAGGTCTTAAATGTCTTTATTTGTTGCTGGGTAAAAAACTAACTACCAGGTGAGTTTGACCTCTCCGGCCTCTGCTGACTGATTCATTTTTACAGTAGGGGTTCAGATTAGCTGTCCATCAGGTCCCTGCCACTTTAGACCAACTGAATAATGTATCCCAACCGGAAGCTGACTTCTCAGTCTTAGTAAGTTATCTTTTTAGCAGGTTCAGTCACATGGGATTAAGCAAAACAGAAATAAATTGAGCTCAAAACACCCATAGAAATAGAAGAGTATCTGAAACAGCCATACCTGTAAAATAAATTTCCAGCTCTCTTTTAATGTCCTTCTACTGTCTTTAATTATAGATATGACTACATTATTTACTTTATTGCTTTTGATTGTTGTTAATTAACCTAATCTTCTACTATGATTCCCAGACAAATATCTAAAAATGATATCTATTTATGCCAATATTTTTACACTAGCATGATTATTAATGCGTGTTTTCCAGTGAATTAGTGCTCACGCTGCAAGAGAAATAATAAGGAAATAATAAGTTAAGAGAAATAATAAGTTAAATCTAAATTTATTTTTTGAAACAGCTGCAGTATAAATAATGCTTCTGAAACATTCCCCATGGTGCATATGCCCAGTGTCAGAAGCAAAGACACCTTATAACATGACTATTATGAAGTGAAGGGTGTAAAAGCTTTACCTGCTTGTTTGCTCTGGGAAAGATAGATACTTAAAACTTTTTATCTAGTCAGAGCTCCTCTGTTTCAAAAAGTTTGTCTGGAATTTTTTCTCCAGTGCTAACACTTATCATTGCTATATATGACAAACAGTACAGTGAAAACAAAGACTTATTCCTCTAAAGTCTGAAAATTTCCTACTCTCATCATAAATTTTAACTCGAGAAAGTGTGGAATTATGAGCAATTAGAATCATGGAATCATTTCAGTTGGAAGAGACCCTCAGGATCATCAAGTACAACCATAACGTAACCTACCTCTAGTACTAAACCATGTCCCTAAGAACCTAATCTAAACACCTTTTAAACACCTCCAGGGATGGTGACTCCACCTCTTCTCTGGGCAGCCTGTTCCAATGCCTGACAACCCTTTCCACGAACAATTTTTCCTAATATCCAGTCTAACCTCCCCTGGAGCAACTTGAGACCATTTCCTCTTGTCCTATCACTTGCTACTTGGGACTCTTGACTGTAAGTCACAGCAGCTTGTTTCCCTTATGACTCAAATGAAATCCTTTTCTCCTGTACTGACACAATTTATTCCTGTGTCTCTAATTCCTGCTGAATCTTCTTCTTATACAATCATCTCTGTCAGCCAATCAAACAGTCTCTTTCCTCCTCTCTGGTCCTATGAACACTTCAGAAGATGTTACTGTAGAAGTCCCAGTTTTCATCTTCCTACATTTTTGTTTTCAGAACATCTTTTCTACTGTTTCCTCTTTCAAGACTTGGTGAGTGTGGAGAGGGCGCAAAAGTGGAGCTAAATCTTTAAATGCAAAGTATTTGCCTCAGGAGTTAAATCTGCTTGTCTTGTTAGTAATAAAAGCATGAGAAATTAGATCAATGTGCCCTTTCCCTTTAGCTAAGGCTCTTCTTATTTTGAAAATGTTTAGATACAAGAATTTCACACTTTTTCCAATAAAGCATGCTTCCAAATATTGAAGTCTCTCTGTACAACCTGAACAGATAAGTACTTTTACAGGAAGAAAACACTAGATCTATAGGCTACTAGAAAAGTAAAGAATATTGGTAAATGAGGTTTAGGAAATTTATGTCTAGATAAAGTTAAATAAGGAATTATTTTTATTACAGAGTAGGTGATTAAATTCATAATGAAACCTGAAGAAAAGTGATTAAAAACGAGTCCTTTCTGAAAGTCAGGCCATGGGACAGCACAAGTTATCAGGACAGTAATTTGAGTCAAAATGAAATTGTAAAAGATCTTTAAACTAAAATATGCATGATCACTGCTAAATACTGGTTTATTTTTTACCATGTTGGTTTCTTTTCTAAATCACTGCACCTTTTTGCAAGATACAATGTGATCCTCAGAATTCAGACTTAGAAGAATACAAGCTATCATTTTTCTTATAGTTTAATGAGAAACTGTTTCTTAATAGGAAAAAGTTTATTGATGGGAAACTTTTACATATTATGTAATAGCTACATAAGCCAAAATTCTTTTGAATGGAAAATTAGTCAAATAAAACTCATCTACAATATTGTATTCTCCAAATGCCATTACATGGTGTTCCATGAAGTCTGTGAAAATTCCTCATGTCATGACAGTGAACTGCTCTTACTAGACAAGTGCAACACTCTCATGGAAGCGATGATCTCTTTAACAGTTTATCTGACTTTTGGTTTCTGCTTATCTTATTTGAACTCAATGAGTTAAACGACAACAGTTACCCTGATCTGATACGGGCACTTCATGGCATCAGATCTTGCCATAAAATGAAAACCAGGCAAATTTGTCACAAAAATCTTGAAGCTATGTGAATATGTCCTGGACACACAGTATCTAAAAAACCACAAACACTCAGGTCTATGTACTCTCCCACCAAATATGATGGTATGGAACACTTATTAGCAAAAAATCCTCATGAGTACTGACTAGATGGCCATTCTGAAAAATGTAAGTCAGAAAAATATATATGTAAATAATAAAAAATTATGAGGAAAAAAGTGCAATTATAATACTAAAGTAAGCCCTTCAGGAATGCTTATTTAATTACAAATAACTGACCTATTCTTTCAAGCTCTTAAAATGAATTGGTGGTAACAGAACTTCCAACTAAGGGGAAAACATGGCATATATTTGTAAAAGGAAGATTAAAAGTCAAGGATGCATCAAAAAATAGCACCAACAGCAGAATGATTCATAAAATGATTGGTGTTGCCAAGCTTGCAACTAAAGATAATTACACATAGACTTGTGCATTCAGCTGTGAACTCATTAGAATTGACTCAATTCCCATCCTGCTGTAGCAGTTATCACCTAATATATGCTACCATAAGATTACACTAATCCCTTTGAGGAACTTCGAACTCTCAGTAGATAGCACAGTTACCCCATAAATAGGACACCAGGATGCAAGCCATGTTTCTTACCTCCCAGGGAGCTTTTTTAAACATCAGACCATAGCGGAGGCAAGACTGGAAAAACTGAACAAAGAAAGAAGAAACTCTCAACCTCTCCTGTTAGAGCTCTTATTTTGTTTAGAAACAAATAGTTATTCATGTATTCAGGAAGTGATAGAGTATAATTTTATTGACTCAGAAAAGGAGCTTGTTTGAGAAGGTGAGCGGCTTGATCCTGATCTCAGAACTTGATCCTGACCTCAGAACTATTTCTGAATTTTATCAATTTACTCTTACAGATAAAGGGCAAAAGTACCTGCCACAACAATGGCCATGAATTCACTGTGTGAAGATCTGATCCTGTCTAGATGTGGTAGATCTTTTAGTGAGAGATTATTGAATTTGGGCCCTGAGGGTTCTTAAGTGCTGCTGTGCCATGTTTCTTGAGCCTACCTGGATTAGATAGAAGTTGGATATCATGTTGCTTATACTGGGGAACAAATTGATAATGTAAAGATACAGCCACTGAGGATTTTTAAGTCCAACTGGAAGTTGACTTTAAGGTTTTGGAATATTAATGCTAGGTGACAGCAGTACTTTTAGTTTTGATAGTGATAGTAAGAATAATTTATTGATGTACTAATACAGCTTTTGAAACCATGTTTCTTTGATGAAAAGTACACAATGTAGAGAAAATGAGTGGGATGAAATAGAAGGTATCAGTAATGACCAAATACAAAAATATGTATTTTCCACAGCAAAACACTCTGAGAATAAAATGAAATATGCAGGTTTTGAAATTTACTAGATTTTTAACAAAAATCTGCTACAAGGAGACAACAATTGATCAATACTTTGATGGTAAATAATAGGCACAATCTTGTAAAAACTGAAAAATTTAAATGATTGTAGTTAATCTCATAAAATATGCTTATTTGTATAGAAGTGATGTAGATGTGGCTGTGATGGAGGAAACCACACAGCTCAGTTGTTGTGGTTAATCCATGCCTGTAACCTACAAGACAGAACTGTGACAGAAAGTGAACAGTACAGATAATTGTTAGGGTATTCGTATACAGAAAATTATCAAATCTGGGCAATTGGGATCTGCAGGAAAATCTGGATGCGAAAAAGAAGACATGGATGGGGATGTCTACAAATCTGTCTGAGTGTAATCACATTTCCATTTCAGTGTAGGACAAGGGCTTATACTCTTTTTTCTTTGAGTGTGTCGTTTTGCAATTATGGAATGCAAGTACCTAAAAAAAAGAGCCTAGAAAAATGTATAAATATTGGTTTAAAGGAAAAATTGAATTAAACTTGCTTTATATGGTGATTATCTTGGTTCAGATGTTTTGGGAGATGAGGACAAGAAGAGCATGTAGCAATTTACCAGTGCAGTTTGGTTTCAGAGAATGAAGGGGGAAAGGGGATGATTCTTTCCATTTTTAACTAACTTTATTGACTGGTTTGGTTTGGGTTTGTTTGTTTGTGTTTGTTTTTGATTTTTTCCACCCCCTCCCATCTTTCTATCCCAACAGTCTTTAACTATGCAAAAAGGATTTGCAGACGGACAACATGACAGTTAATGTAATCACCAGTTCCTGTTTCGTGGTGGAAGCTTCTCTTTTGTTGAGGATTCTTCACTACTTTCTGAATGTAAGTTTAAAAACAGATTTTTTAACTCACTAGTTGAATTCGTTTATGTGAACACTGCATAATAGCAGTAGGACACCAATTTCAAAGTGATTAAGACTAGTACTTATTTTACAGTTGTAACCTTGGTAAAGAGAGACACGCTGTGGTGTAATAAAGATACAGACTCTGTAGTTCCAACAATTACATCAATGTGTCGTCTTGGGAAAAATTAACAACCTAAAATTACTTCAAATCAGAGGAGTTTGGTGCTTCAGTAACACAACTATACAATTAATTTCTTCCACATAAGTTTTGGAAAAAAACAGAACAAAACAAAACAAAACAAACACCAAACACACACACACCCCCCACAAACTAATCTACTGGCATGACATTCATATTGTAAGCTAGTATAACACAATTCCCCCTAGGTGTTGAATTTACTTCCTTATAGCAGTATTTATTTTCACTTTTAGGGAAGCTGTGTGAAAGAAAATATGATATAGCATGATGGTTAACTTATAAATATAACTCTGTATATGCCCACTACATGAATATCTAAACATATATTAAGAAAATATCTTCCACAGCATTTTACTGCTTACTTCATAAACATATCCCTAGCTAAATGAAGTAGCATGGTACTTCCAAAATTTACCTCATTTGTTTGGTAGAGTTCACGGGTAGATGATTCAGCCATGTAGAATGTGTCCCAGAGAAGTCATGTTCTGAAAAAGACAAAGTTTGAGCTTCTACCTTGACATTGGATGGGGAAGCATCCCAGTGAGATGCAAAGGTCAAGATTATAACTGCTTCAAAGAATTAAAAATGAGTGGGGAAACTGGCATTTGGAATTTATATTGGAAAAACTGCCTATACAGCCTGAAATCTTGTCTAGAAAGTCAGACATTGACTTTACAGATCCCTAGCTTATAAATGCAATCTTAATTTCGGTAAGTTTTTCTTTTTTAGAACTACTTACCGAATCAAAGATTGTTTGATATTCCTCTAAATGTTACTAGCTGTTATGTCTCTCTGTTACAAAAATGCTGAATGGTGCAGAGCTTGATATTTGACTAGTCTTCAACCCAATGTGGAGAACACTGGAAAAATTTCAACTGGTACCTGCACATATTCTGATTAGTTGACCGCATGGACAGATAGGTCTTAAGAGAAAATGTTTCTCATTATTTCTACTGTTAATCTTTTAGAAAATATATTAGGCATACAACAGTTTCATGTCTGCAGGTCACTCAGACCAAGACAATGGAAGTGAAATCTCTTGGGAGAAGCACAAACAGGTTACACTAGCACTGTTTTCATTTGGACTATGTAATAACCAGCAAATCATATGGACTGTTAAAGCACTCGAGTTCCTCTACATTTTACAAGCAGTAATTAAGGTGCAACTAGAGTTGAACTGCACACTCTAAGTAGATCAGAAATGCTTACTTTCAAGGGAGTGGTGTTTTGGTTTTGTTTTAATGTCTGCAGTGCATGATCATTGAAACATCTCAGAAAATCTGTTTCATAAACTGATCAAAACAGGACTTGTACAGTGAAAATAATGATTTTGAAATGCCTGACTTTATCTGCTTTCTACCTGCAGTGAGATGGTTGATACCATGGTCATTTTCAGTAATGAATACATCTTTTTATTTCTGATTATAAACTGGTCTTCCTGACAGGATTTACAACATTTTATAAGAATCAGAATAATAAAACAGTCAATCCTTTCTGAAGGAAATTTAGTGACAGATGAAGTTGGCAACTCTCAGTGCTTAAACAAGTGTTTCACCAGTATTCTAAATGGAAGCAGATGGCAACTTCCCAGAGACTGTGCACATTCCCTGGGGTAGAAGAGAAATGCTACAACACTCCACCACTGCACTGGAGCAGATAATTAGGCAATTAGATCTATTCAAAGTTGACAAAAGGAAAAGCATAGATGAACCTTCTCCTTAGGCTTCAGTATGGCAGTACTTGTAACAGTCTGTACAGAAAGTTAGAGTGAACACATGATTTATGAATTTTGAGACTGATTTATTTTATGTATGTATGAGCATATGCACACCTAACATATACTAGGTATATTTTACAGAAATACAAGTATGCATACATGTTTATGTACATATGTTATATATCTTTTCAGACAATGGTGAATTTATTAAAAGTCCAAGGCAAAAGTAATTCCTGCTCTCATTTTTGCAAGTGAACTTCACTCCACTTGGATCTGTTTCAGGATGCCAAAATGTGAGGACTGGGAAGTATTCCCTCCATCATGGAGGCTAGTTGTGTTCCGCAGTGCATCTGAAAGAGAGAAATGTTCCTAACTGTATGAGCGGAGAGAGATCTTCTCCAGTTCTTACAGGACGTATTTGTTATAATAGGAAATGAACTGAGCTTTAGTGTGGACTCTGTGGGTGTCTGTACATCTTTTAGCATCAGCCAGATAAGCCCATTTTAATGACTTGTGTCATGGAATGAAAGATTGTTCTTGAAGTCTGCAGCAAAGATTTACAAAATATTATTAGTTATTGGATGTGGCATAGTTTCTTAAAGGCTTGTGAAAATAAGTATCTTCTAGAAAACAGGATCTATGAGACAGTCATGTCAGCAATTTTCTGTTCATATGGTTTTGCAGTTAGTAAATAGACTGATGGAACTGGAACTAATTTCATGCTCATTATATTTGTTGGGAAAATGCTAACACTATAGAAGCTACAATTTAATTGTATTAAGTAGACCTGCTCATTTTTGGTGCACAGGTATAAATCATAGATTTTAAAATTTGTTTCTTGTATGTTGCTTGTGGTAGAAGGAAAAAGGAATATTCAAAGGCACTCTCTAATCTTCTATTTTCTTAGCTGAAAAATGAAGACACAACTATAAATCCCCCTATCTCCTTTCATATTTCCAGGTATAAGCTAATCATTTTATTAATAATCTATTGTAAATTATATTTATGAATTAGGTAGATTCTGAATATATTATTTTTAGTCAAATATTAATAATAATATTAAAAATATTTACTATCTTATGTCATGATTGAGGAGTCAACCATTGTGCCAGAAAGAAGGAAAAAAAATTCCACACTTCAAAAAATCCATACTATGCAGTATTTCAAGACCTACCTGTAATAATATGAACAAAAAAAATCAATTACAGATCACATAATTAAGTAAAATCACATGAAATAAAATTTGGAAGATCCTGATCATATGGAAATCAATAGATCCCACAGACAATGTGACATGCAGTAGAATACATCTTTTTGATCTCTGATGCAGTGTGGCACAGAATGAAGAAATTAAAATACTAGAAAAGATACAAATGTTCAGCAAAATAAAATAAATAATAAAAAGATCAAACATAAAGTAACAGAACAGGAGATAGGAAGCAGTCACTAGGAGACAAAACTGTAGGAAAAAAGAAGTAAAAGAAAATACAAACAAACAAAACCAACCAACCAAAAACATCAACAAATACCACAACCAAACAAACAAAAAAAATCACACACAAGACTTTACAAGTAAATGGGTTTCATATAGATTAACTAAAAGGGGAGAGAAAAAGTACTTCAGGTTACATAACCCATTGATTCTATCTGGTACTAAATTTCATGTGTCTGTGACTTGTTCCTTAATTATTTCTCCTCCCTACTTGAGTAAAATTAATATATTACTTAGCAACGGAAAAGGCACAAATGGAGAGAAGAGTCTGTGTTTAATGCAAATAGTTGTTAAGACATCATTTTAGTATCGTTATTACAGTTGTTCTCTGAACTTGTTACAATGATATAGAAGTTGTTTGTCTATTTTATGAAATGCAATATATGAAACTTTTGGTTAAATCATGGCAAATGATATTTGAGATGATGTAAGAGAGATAATGGATTTTAAAACCAAGAAATCAAGATAAAAAATAATTTCAAGAACATAGAAATTAAATAATGTGGCAGCTAATATAAACTGTAATCTTAGAATTAACGATTATTTACATAAAGTAATGCAGTTATAACTTTTACAGTAATATGAGTAGTTTAACACACTATGAAGAATACACTGAAGACTTTTGAATTAAATGTAAAATTAATGTTCTTTGAATCAAGGGGAAGAGAATTCACGTTATTTTTGTCAGCTGTTTCTCAGTTTGAAAAGTTACATAGATGAGATAAACTCTTTTCCTTCATTTTATAAATAGACACTAATTCTCTTATGATATAGAAACTGAATTTTGAATAGTTCTTTACTGCTACTGGAACATTTTTCTGTCTAATCTTCTTACTCAATTGATACAATTGCTGGGTTGGAAGGGAGCTCTTGAAAGTATCTAATTCAGTGTATGTTTAAATAGCTTTAAGCTATTTTTGGTAGATGTTCTTTGTACTTTGTTTTTAAGAACAGTGGTGGAGGCTCCACAACCTTCCCAATCCAGTGTAGGACTGTTCTACTCTTACTTACCCAAGAGATGTCTCATCTCTTGAATTCCTTGGCTACATTTATTATTCATTCTACAGACACATACACAGAAAACAGAAAAATGGAAAACATAGTTTGTTTACTTTTTCCAACATTTTTCCAGGAACTGATATTAACCAGATATATCTATATTTACTAGTTCCTCCTTTCTAACTTTATAAAAATAGAGACCATAGAGCTTTCTCAAATTGTTCAATACCTCAGCAAGTTTCCCTGAGTTCTCAAGAAATAACGGGCTTTTTCTCTCAGATTTCATTAATTAAGGTTTATGTGTATCTTCGTGTGAAATTAACCTATAAAATTAAAATGTGCAAATTATCTAAGTGCTTTTTGCTTCTTCCTTGTTCCTGAATAAGATTTTATCTACCTCACTGTAATTAGCACCTGGTCTGTGTCCATCAAGTTAGTATGGCATGATTTACTTAATTTTTGTTGGCTTTACTACCAATTTCATACTTATCATCTTGCTAGTAACATTCCTAGAAAAATAATTGCATGTTTATCTTCTTTCCTTGGTACATCTCATTTATGCACCAACTTTTCTGATTTTGCTCATGCCAAATTAATATTTATTAATATTTATATTTTTATATTTCTACTAAAATAATGTAGATGAAAATGTTTAATTCCTTCATACACTGCATTTTAATGTTATTTTTGCTCCTTAACACAAGAATGGTGAACATTCATTCTATGACTACTCTGACCTAAATTAATTTCCTTCTTGATATTCCCAGTCTTCCTAGATTTTGAATGAAATGAAAGATAACCTGCTCTGGAGGTGTTACACATCACTATGTATTAAAAAAAAATCACTGAGATTCAGTTCACAAAACATTACCTCTTTGCAAATAGCTACTAGACCTTCACCAGCCACCTCTTTATAGTCACTAAAGAAACAAAAAGACAATTCAAGTGTTGTAAGTGATGTGATCCAAACTAGGATTTTATTCCCCCAGAGGTAATTTAGCTAATAAACATTCATGTAACTAGCAGAATTAGGTGAGGCAAAATTCTACCATATGTGTCATCCTGTCCCACATCTCACAGTTCATTACCAGGTAAAGTATCCCAAAACCAATAATTCCAACACTTTACATGATTCTGCCACTTTCTTAAACAAAGCTGTATCTTCCTACCCTCCTAGATTTGTCAGTGAACTCTTGCCATATGGTAATTTATTATCTTTCTTCTCAAATATCTGTCAGTCTATATTTTAGATTCCACAGGCTGTGCATTTGGTCTTGACATACAAGACAAACACTAGCAATTGTGAAGTCATCAATGTCCTTGTGTGACCCAGTAAGGGACCTCTTATTTATTTTTGGTGAATTTCTTCTCTTTATACTCTTCCTTAGGCTTTTGTTATCAGTATTATGTTAATTATAGATAAGAAAAAGTGTAATTGTACTCTGTCCTTCCAACATTATCTGATATGAATGCTGATCTGACATTTCCTTCTCCTCTTACATCTGTGTTTACCAACATGTCCATCATCACCTCCCTAAATTTATTTCTCCTGCATTGTATTTCCTCATTCAAGACTCCCTTTCCTCTCACTTTCATGATGACAGCTTTCTTCTCCTGGTTTGCTTAGCTTTCCTAAAACTAAAATGTATAAGATTCCAATGCCTGAATGCATTGGTATCTTTTTACATATCTTATTTTATGTTTCATATATATGCATGAATATCTGAAGCGCAAAGTATGATATCATATGTCTTATCTTATCTTACCTTATCTTACCTTATCTCACCTATAATTTTTTCGTATGTGTGTGTACATATGTACACACACATACACATGCTTTTTGCCTCACCTTTACTTTTTTTCACCCTTTTTATTTCTTTTTCTGAAATGTCATGTCATGTCATGTTCATTCTTTCACATCTTAAAATTTGGATTTCATGAACAGGCCATTCTACACCTCTTTTAGACACTGAAAACAGTAAGAATTAATAAGAGATTTAGATTACCTTTTCCATAAACCTGTTTAGTGTTAAGTATTCTGAGTACGAAGAACTAGTTTATGAATTAAATGTTTTAATACACCTTGAAATAAAACATAATCTGATTTCAGGGAACTTAAAGCACAATAATTCAGAAATCAGCCTACATCCTGAGGTAATGCTTCAACTCATGGTAACAGTCAAAGTTCTTTGGTATGATTCCACTGACAACATTAATGTATGTCATTGTTCAGAAGTCATCAGAGCTCTTAATTTAAATGGAAAAGTCAAAGAAACATGAGAACTTTTCTTGCCTTAAGTGTAACGCTTTTGATTTTGAAGTTAAAACTGAACCTCTTAAAACTATTTTTAGACATGATTCCTGACTTAATGCTATACCTCCAAGTAGCTTCTGGCAAAATTTTATAAGATATCCTCTGAAGATCTCACTGTATAATCTAAGATTAGAAAATTTGCTTGTGTTTTCACAAATTGGTGACAATTATTTATTTTTCCAGCTAATAGGTTTATATAACTGTCCTTTTCCTAAAGAACAAATGGATTGTATCAGTAAACTCTGTGTCCTAATTCCTCATCAAAGGAAGCTTAAAAAACTACTATAAATACAGCAAATGTTAGACATAATGTAAAAGAGATGCTAACCTTTGTCACGCACTGGATTCAGAATACGTAGGAGGCACGTGATGAACACTTTACATTAGTATGTTCTGCAAATGACTCTTAGCAGCTTTACAACAGCTAATACTTTCATCCATATAGCATGAAAGTGCCTCATTTTTCTCAACTAGTCACAGTACACTAATTGGCTTGATTATCATTTTCTGACCTCATTTGGTAGCTCCTGACATGTAATATGAGAATTTTAGCAGACAATACTATATTGAGCCAGACTTTGTTAACTGTATACTTTTATATTTTGATTTGATAACATATAATAAGTCATCTGAGTATACACAAATTTCCTTGATCAAAATCTAACATAGGCTTTAATCTGAAACTGTAAAATCAGCCACTCTGTCTACAAGCATATATAAATACATGTACGTATAGTTATGAAAACTTTAAACCCCCAAAATTCTATTCATTAAGTTCTTAACTTTTCAAATTAAGCCCTCAAAAGTCAGAAAATGAGAAATCACGTATGTATAACTTCCATTTCATCCATGTATTCTTCAATTCTTTAATTTTTGTACATACATTATTTGCAATATTGTCTTGATGAGACCACATTTTTCATATTTTCTGCAAGATCTCTGCCTTTTTCTCTGTACAAATAGAATTATTCTGTATATGAATTGATAGTATAGAATATCTGTTATCTGGAAGAGTGAAGTCTTAATGAATCTTCAAGTGGTTAGAGCCAGGAGAATGTAGCACTATAAATGATCTTTTATAGTTAGTTTGAATATTACCTTTGGAACTGTATATTAAGCTTACATTTTCTGTACAGTTTTCACGTAATGTTGGACAAAGTAGTTGTAACAGACTTGCTGTATGTGCTTGGCAATTTCATGTATAATCTATTAAAAATAACACAGCCAAGATATTTGTTGAAATGCCATTACATATTCACAGCTCCCTTTGAAGTGAATCTAAGCTATCTGGAGAACAGCCTTCTAATAGTATGTTAAATGACATAAGGGAATATTTCCAGACACTGGACTTGACTGTCTTTCAGTTGGGACAATACTCCTTCTTAGAATAGGGACTTAAACCTCACACTTCATCTTTGATTTGGATTTGCAAAAGCTTCCTTAAACAAATCTGAAGCAAGCCTCAGAGGTTAGCACTGGCTAGAGATAATTTCCAATTAGCAGTCTAGGTGTAATAAAATGCTATCCAGAGAAATAAAATGAAGTAGTTTGGACAATGTATGCTCTCAGTATCAGAGAACAGTCCAAGGTGGGCATAATTTTCTGTTGTAGAAACAGTATATAGGGCCCCTGCATTTATTGTTTCTTTTTATCTAAGAAAGGCTCCAAAAAACTCTTCAAGTTAAGGACAGACATTTTTGGCCATGAAAGGAAATGGATGTATATAGTCACAGAATACTAATTTATTAATCTAGACTAGGCATTAGTTTCTTTACTTTGTCCTGGATATCACAAGAAGATAATACAATACCCTAATGGAAGACTTCCTAATAAAGACTCCGTTTTTCAGGTCCAGCCCAGCTGCTAGGCAGGATGTTCATTGTGTGTATCCATATTGTCCTTTTGTCCCTCCTTTTCCCAAGATTTAAGGGATTAGTTGCTTGTAGCAGAGTTAAGACTGCATCACTACAATGAAGAAGATAACCATTTCAGAGTGGTCAGACTGGCAGTCAGAAAACAGTGCCAGACATATTGAATTTACAAATAAAGACATAGTTACATGCTTCCTACTAATGCAAAATGTTCTTCCCACGCACTGGATCTTCAAGTCTTCATATCATAAAATGAAGTCAGTACTGTATTTGCTTGAAAATATTGTTCATTTCAGAGGAGGAGAAAAAGTTAATGTCAGCTTTTTTATAATGACCCAACATTTAGAGTCTCCATTCCAGAAGTAAGAAAGTCAAATTTCAGTACTGAACTACAGACATTATTTAGATTTTCTTAAGGTTCTGAAAATCCCTAGGATTATATGAAAGGTAGTCTCTGTCTCAACAGAAATCTGAACTTAGTCTGCTCATCTATCTTATTTTGATGAAGGTTTTGAATGGCGTGCAGCTGAAAAGACATAAACTTTGAGACTGTCTCCTGAATTAAAAAAAAAAAAAAAGCTTAATATTGTCACACATCGTATAACCATATAATATCTCAGTGTGAAAAGTCAATGTCTCCAAAAGCAACAATCAAATGAAAATGTGATCTTACAATGGTAAATTAGGGTTTCTCCAACTATTATGTGTTGTTGCCAACACCACAGCCAACATATAGGATTCTACACATAACTTGATAGAAAAAAATACACTCATGATGGCATAATTAATATACATTGTATATCACATATACATTGGAATAAAAAACTGAGTATAAATACACTCCCTTGCTGAAATGAACTGGTTAGATAATAGTTTTTACATTTGTTTTTAAAATATCTGATCTAAAAAATGAACAATATCTCTAGTACTTCATAACACTTTTTCTAAATTGGCAATCATAAATGGAAATTAAATCTGTTCATTAAAGAACAGAAAACAAGAACATAAGCTATTTATACTCTTGCACTATAATTTTACCAGCTAAACTGCTTGAAGCACTGTTGTTTCAGACTGTACTGAACAAATAAATTGTAATTTCATATTTGCATTTTTAGTACCTTGGAGAGTTCCCCACAAACAAGTTAATTACTGTGCTGTACAAATGTGAAATCAGAACATAAGTTTTCCTTCCAATTTCCTTACAATTCTGATATGAATAAAGAGACACCAGATGAAGCAGAAAGGCAGGGGAAGAGAGGTTTGGAACCTGATCTTAGAACACTAGCACAGTCAAAGTTGTCAAACTCTTTCTAGGAAATGCAGCATAGTAGATTATTTTGAGAAGAGTGAAAGAGAGAGTAAAAGCTCCTTTTTCTATAGCCTTCATGGCACAAACCAAGAAAGAATCTTTAAAAAATAGATTGTGAGTGAGGCAAAAGGCAAGATTCACTGCCATGTATCTCAGGATTGTAGTATTAATCTCTCTGGATGAATCACAAACTCAAATCTCCAAAAGGCAAGTGGCTGTGATATGCATACCTTAAAAAGCCAATGAGTTTCAGAGTCTGCACTGGCTTTTCAGAGGTCTGGCTACTATACTCTAGGATCATGCCGGTGTCATCGAGGAGCTAGATCCATGAGAAACTCAGCAACGTTAGCTCTGATAGTTCCTGGTCGCTAGGTTCTTCACACAGCCAGAGATGTGGGTTGTTAAACTGTTTGATTCAACTCAGGCATTAACAGTCACGTGAAGTAATCTCAGTTGTAGGGATCCATGTGAGATATTTTGGATTTTGAGGTATTCAAAAGTAATTAAAAAGCTATCATTAAGACAGCCATCTGGATTTAACACAAGTCCAGCGTCGTATATTTTCATAACCTCAACCTGAGACTGCAATCTGGGGCAAGTTATTTCTTGGAAAGCTTGACATTTATGAAAAGTACTCTCTAGTACTAAAAATTGCTGAGCAACTGCTTCCTATGATGCTTTTGTTAACTGTCTTTAGCTGGCTTCTGTCTTTCTCATCTCATGCAGTTCCTTTCTCTCTTGCTGTGCTTAGTCTTGAATCCATATCTTACAAGTATATGAATCCCTTATGGAGATTACTGGAAGTTTACCTGTATGCTATCCTGAAAGTCATGCTCAGTGTTGAAGCTTCACTTTCATTGAAGATAGCAGCAACATTTCCCAGATGCAAAGGATAGGGGTAAAAGAGAAAGTAGGCATTTGCAAGAAACTGGGGGGACTATGACTACTTAAAAACAGGCAAAATGAGTGTGCTGTAGCCAAATAGAGACTATTAATAAGTTTGTGACCAGGCTAAACTATTACAGAGATTTTATCTCTCTGGCACTAACTGGATATTTATCTGTATATTTCCCTTTCTTTAACAAAGAAGATTCAATAAAGATCCAGATAAAACTTTTTATAGATTTGTCAGCATCAGTTTTTAAACGTATATTTTATGTTGATTTCTCTTTTAAGTTCTGTTTGAATAAAGTAATATTCTTTATGTAGTTCAAGCAATGCAGATGACTTTGAACTGTCATAAAACTGAATAAGAAAATTTCAAAATAGTCCTTTCATTCAGAACCACAGCATTTTGTTATGGACTTCATATAAAGGAAGGACTAAAACATATAGGAAAGAAATGACAAACCTTGTTCAATATTTATAATATTTAGAATGAATAAATTATTCATTAAAGATATGCAAAGGAATGGTTTCCTTCTTCATTCTATCAGTTTATCCTGCAAAGAAGCTCAGTGGGATGTGAACGTAAACAAAACTATCCCCTAGATTTTATTTCTCATTTGCATTGCAGAATTCATTAATCCTATTTATACTTGAGTTATGGTTCATTCCTGTGCCTGGTGCTGTTATACAGCTTTTCCTTTTTTTCTGTTATATCTTTATCCTCTTAGAGTACTTATTTTATCTTAATATTGGTTTGATTATATTTCTATAACTACTTCCAAACTTCCATTGTTTTCTCCTAAATAAAGAAAGGCTTTGAGAGACTAATCACTGAGGTATTTGAACATTCAACAAGCAGGTCACTGTTTTCAGACCAGTATTTTTTTAAATACCATTTTCCTCCTTCCATATTTATGAAATGTACTTTTCTGTAAATTTTCAAGATCCTTTAATAGATGTCAGGAATTTTCTTAATGGTTGATAGTTAAATTAGTATAATTAATAAAATGATCAACATCTATTTATTGGTACACAATAGTTCATTTTTAAAGTCTTGTCACTTAAAGTCTCTGGTTTTGAAGATTTCTCAGAAAAAAAAAAAAAGAAGTTGAACAAACAAAGAAACAAAAACTTTTCTCTTGGGCCACACCGGAAAAGTTTTAAGTAATTTTTAACTTGAGTAAGAGACAGTATGTAGTGAACTCAGCTAATTCCTAAAGCTGAAATGGCACAAACTTTTCTGGGTTTTAAAAAATGATAGACTAAAAAATTACATTTATTAAAACCTAATTAATTTGCTCTTCTGGAAATATTTTGTAAGGATTTTTAAATCTCTTTGGTAATCAAAACTGAGCATATTTTACTATTATCTAGATAAAGATACTTACACTCTTAGATCCTGTTTAAATCAATGGGAACTTTTGTTCTTAAATTGCTTTGAAGTCAAAATTACATAAATCTCATTAAATAGCTACTTTTTATGTAGCTTAGTTTCAAGTCATCATGAACTTTTCTCCCATTCCTGATATTTATTTCTACCTTTTCAGTCCCACTGAACTCCATTCAGCTGGTTTTCTATGCCTAATCACTGATGTCCACTGAGGAAATATGATTTGCTTTCTCTATTAGAAGTATTTATTAATGTATTGTTAGAATTTGATCCAGAGTCAGGCAATGGGAAAACTTCATCTAGCTTCATTTATTTACAACGTAGCAATTTCAGTCCATGATAAAATTAAGGTAAATTTGTCATGAGATATCTACCTTTCTATTGAGACCTTTCTCCTCTATTCCCATTTTAGTGGTTCATGCTCTAGTGTTCCTCCAGTGTCAGAATGTCAAATCCGTATACCCAACAGCATCAACGATAGAGATAAACATTTGTCCAAGGATGTAACTTCAGATGTCTGTTTCAAATCATTCAGAAAACCTAGTGACACAACTATTAATCATTGCTTTACTATTCATTCTCATGTTCTGTCTTTCTCAATTACCTTTTTGGCTATAGGGGTTTAAACCAGCAGACAGCTGAGCAGCACACAGCTGGTTGCTCACACCCCGAAGTCGGATGGGAGAGAGGATCAGAAAAATGGTAAAACTCATGGCTGAGATAGAAACAGTTTAATAGGACAGAAAAAGAAGGCAAAATAATAATAACAATGGTAGTGATAATAATAATGATGATAATGATAATAATCATAATAATAATAATCATAGAATCACAGAATGTTAGGGATTGGAAGGGACCTCCAAAGATCATCCAGTCCAATCCCCCTGCTGGAACAGGAACACCTACGTGAGGCCACACAGGAACATGTCCAGGCAGGTTTTGAATGTCTCCAGAATTGGAGACTCCACAACCTCCCTGGGCAGCCTGTTCCAGTGTTCTGTTAGCCTCACTGCGAAGAAGTTTCTTCTCAAATTTAAGTGGAGCCTCTTCTATCCCAGTTTGAACCCATTACCACTTGTCTTACTGTTGGTTGTCACCAAGAAGAGCCTGACTCCATCCTTGTGACACTCACCCTTTATATACCCGTAAACATTAATGAGGTCACCCCTCAGTCTCCTCTTCTCCAGACTGAAGAGACCCAGCCCCCTCGGCCTTTCCTCATAAGGGCGATGCTCCACTCCCTTAACCATCTTTGTTGTCCTGCACTGGACTCTCTCCAGCAGTTCCCTGTCCTTCTTGAACTGAGAGGCCCAGAACTGGACACAATATTCCAGGTGTGGTCTCACCAGGGCAGAGTAGAGGGGAAGGAGAACCTCTCTCGACCTACTGACCACTGCCCTTCTAATACACCCCAGGTTGTCGTTGACTTTCCTGGCCAAAAGGGCACAATGCTGACTCATGGTCATCCTGCTATCCACCAGGACCCCCAGGTCCCCTTCCCCTATACTGCTCCGTAATAGGTCATTCCCCAATTTATACTGGAACCTGGGGTTGTTCCTGCCCAGATGGCAAGACTCTACATTTGCCCTTGTTATATTTCGTTAATTTTTTCCTGCCCAACTCTCCAGCCTGTCCAGGTCTCACTGGATGGCAGCACAGCCTTCTGGCGTGTCAGCCACTCCTCCCAGTTTGGTGTCATCAGCAAACTTGCTGATAGTACACTCTGTTCCCTCATCCAAGTCATTGATGAATATATTAAATAATACTGGCCCCAGTACTGACCCTTGAGGCACTCCACTAGATACAGGCCTCCAACTGGACTCTGCCCCATTGACCACGGCTCTCTGGCTTCTTTCCTTCAGCCAGTTCACAGTCCACCTCACTACCTGATCATCCAGTCCACACCTCCTCAGTTTAGCTGCGAGGATTCTGTGGGAGACTGTGTCAAATGCTTTACTGAAGTCAAGGTAGACCACATCCACTGCTCTGCCATCATCTATCCACCTCGTTATGCCTTCATAAAAGTCAATGAGGTTGGTCAAGCATGACTTCCCCTTGGTGAAGTCATGTTAACTGCCCCTAATGACCCTCTTATTCTTGATATGCCTTGATATGGCACCAAGGATAAGTTGTTCCATCACCTTCCTGGGGGTGGAGGTGAGACTAACTGGTCTATAGTTACCTGGGTCCTCCTTCTTGCCCTTTTTGAAGACTGGAGTGACATTTGCTTTCCTCCATTCCTCAGGCACCTCTCCTATTCCCCAAGAGTTGGCAAAGATGATGTAGAGTGGTCTAGCAATGACCTCAGCCAGCTCCCCTCGGCACCCACGGGTGATATTATTAAAATAATAGCAAAAGATTATACAAAACAGGTGATGCACAACGCAATTCCTCACCACCTGCTGACTAATACTTAGTCAGTTCCCGAGCAGCAGTTGCTGTCCCCTGTCCAGCTCCCCACAGTTTTTTGTTCAGAATGATGTCATATGCTCTGGAATATCACTTCGAAAAGCTTGGGTCAGCTGTCCTGGCTATGTCCCCCCTCAGCTTCTTGTGCACTTCTAGTCTCCTCATTAGGAGGACAATGTGAGAAGCTAAGAAGTCCTTGCTTTAGTGTAAGCACTGCTCAGTAACAACCAAAACACCAGTGTGCTATTAACATTATTCTCATCCTTAATCTAAGACACAGCACTATACCGGCTACTAGGAAGAAAATTAACTCTATCTCAGCTGAAACCAAGACACAAGCTTTCCAAGATTAGTCTCATTTTTGAAACAGCTGAGAGGATGTCTGATTTCTAAATACTCCAGGATCTAAATACTCTAGATCTTCCAGGACAATGACTTGAGCTTGGGAGTTTTAGCAGGTTGTAAGTTCTTCCTAAGTTCTGTATAAATATTTCATCAGGATCTTGGAAAGAACATCATGGTGAAATTCAAAAACATGGTGGTGAAGAGTAGATAAAATTTTAACATATATCAATCTTAGGCATCTGAGTACATCTGAACACGCAAGTTTGAGAACCAAGTGATCTTTGAAAGCAGATATTTTAACAGTTCATTTAAATAATTTAATACCTTTTCACATATTAAATAGTTCCAAATCAATCACTGAAAAATCTACTAGTGTTAATTACGGATCAGAGGTTACAGACCTCTCTGGATATGGGAGACATATGTTGAGAGACCATTTGCCCCTGGAAGTTTGAAATCTGTGTCCATACCTCCTTTGTCAATATTTGTTCCATCAGATTATTAGACTTTATGTTGTGGATCTATGTTAGTGTCTCCTCATGAAGTTCTCAATGAATACCATTTTCTTGGTTAGAGGAATAATTCAAAGATGATTAAAGAGGGAAAAACTATTTTAAATATAGTTTAGTATACTTTTTTCTAAAAATTTCTATTGGAGAAACAGAAATTTTTAAATTTCTGTTTTGATCCTGCATACTTATGACCCTGAGCAGGTTATGGCTTCAATTTGTAAAACCTTGATACATCAAAATATATTGACAGTAAGTATTTTTGTTATTTTCCTGGACTCACCACATCTTATCTGGGCCTTACTCTTTTTACTCTTTTCCTGTTGGATAGCTTATTTATCTCTGTCTTAAAGTCTGCTGGCTTTCTCACACAGAGAAGAGCAAGGGTGAATATATTTTCTGAATTTAGTTCTATATACAGAAGCTACTAGATAGTATATTTTGTAATCAAGTTAACTACTGTGACTGAAAACTGCATAAGAACCCAGGCACATAAGTTAGGTTAGTTTACTTGATTGTATCTGAAACTTTAGGAGAACAAATTTATTTTTGATCCACAATATAAAACATGGAATCCACAATATAAAACATGGAAGCACTCAGAATCCAATACCATCTAAAACTTTCTTTATGTAAATTAACTTAGGACACAAAATTCTGTTTATTGGCAGTTTTAAGTGACATCATGTTTTCATAGTAAGTAGAATGTATTTAAATCAACAAATTAGGTGGTCTTCTGTCCGACCCACTAGAGAATATTTCTGAATGTTTCAGAAAATATGATTGTGACTGCTACATGCCTTTGGAATGAACTTACAGTGAATGCAACAACCTCAGTTTCAAATCTAGTGAAGAAAAATATCATCTTCCTTAGGACTGTTTGAAGCAGATCACAGGCCCTTTCTCTTGTTTGAACTTTATTACTGTGTATGAGAGATGATGGCTACACAGTCACTATAAAACAACTTAAGACAATAAACAGCACCTGGAGCAAACTGGAACCTCTGTCTGCCACTCCCAGTGACTCTCTGACAAGCCTGGTGGAATACCCGATATTCGCTGCCTCTTTCTCTCCCTGTATTTAGTTATGGCATAGAAATGGAACTGCTTCCACAGGAAAGAGATTATAGCAGAGTGGCTTAAAACATTACAATGAGTAAAGAATCTATAAGGAGATAAGAAAACTGTTTCAGAGCTCATGCAGAGAGAGGAGAGAACAAAATACTTACTCAGGGTCTAACTGTTATGTGAACTCCATCTAGTAGTACCTTGAAGAAAAAGAGAGTTAACCATTTAATAATTTCAAAATGTGGTGTAGGTGTGTGTAGTTAGGAGAAGGTACTGAAATATGAATATGGAGGTGTATGACTAAGACTCTGACGTGTTTAACTGTTCCCTCCACATTGTTTAGGTACCTAACTCATGGTTTGAGGACTTCAGCTGCTAGAGAAATTACATTTTTAGAATTTCAACTTTATTTTACTTTACTTTTAAAAAGCCGTTCCTAAGACTTTTTTCAAAGAAAGTACTGGGAAAAAAATCAAATCACTATGAATGCATTACTGTGTTTCTATAGCATATCCAAAACATCCACAGGAACCTAGTCACTATCAAACTACTGAAAATATGAGGTTAAAAATTCATTTCTTTCTCCATGAGGCAGAAAGATTTTGATGCAATTACTTGCTAACGTACTGGCAAAGTTGCTTAATTAACCAGCACAAATGTGCAATGATATGATCAAGAATGTTAATAATGCTGATAATTTTTTGTCAACACTCACATTTGATAGCATGACTTTGCGCAGCTTTTTTCATGACCAAAAAAGAGTGAAGCTTTGTTATTATTCCTACAATTTATACTGTGACCAATTTAGGAATCCAAATTAGCTAGCTGGTTTCCAAAGTGCTTTTAAACTTACTTTATCTCAGCTAATATTTCCTCATGATGCAGCAGACAGACAGCAAAAAGCAGAGCACAGGAAATGGCGTGAATTATGAGAATGAAGTGCAACAGAAAACAGACCTAATGACTTAGTCCTTTATAAAAAGTTTTCAATAGCTGCAGAATTTTAGAAGCTGGTATTCTGAAGTTCTTCCAATACATTTTAGCTCTTCTCACTTTTATTGGACTAGGGCCAAGAATCTCTATTTTTTTCTTTTAAATGTTTTTGAGGTCTTTACAAGAGAAAAAATGTAGACCATGATAGATTGATTCTATATTTCTCTATCTGAGAAGCAGCAAGATTACATGATCCCTTCCCAGAAGAAAAAAGGAGACCTTTAATCAAAAGGAAACAATGCAAAAAATATTAGTAACAGACATCCAATTATATCTCATATCAGCTGCTGATATCCTTCCAAAAAACCCACAAAGTATAAGTCCAAGCAGGAACAGCAAGCTTTATTGTTAGTATATAGCCTTGTCCTATAGTATTGCTGTAGTAGCAATAGTGGCAGTCTATGAATATTATACCGGGAGTGCAAGGCTCAGGGCAGGAGTTTGTCAGGCTTGCTCTGTTTGACTCCACCAGTATTCTCAAGTCCTTTTCCACACAGCTGCTTTCAACACATTCATCCCCCAGATTCTATTGACACTGGCGACTGCCCCAAACCCTTGAGGGTATGGCAGATGCACTCGACACCCCCAGCCAAACCAGCAGCAGTTTGGTCCAGGCTCCAGAGGAGGTAATGGCCTGAGCTGTAGCCAGGCCAAGGACTCCTTCCAGGAGACCCAAGAGGAAGCAGAATGGCACACTGAACATTGGCGACTTGTGGGCACAGGGAGTCTCGTGCACACTTTTCCTACTGTATGCAACTTGACTATGAGTCAACCACTTTATTCTATAAATACAACAGCCTGGATGAGCCAACTTTGAGCTCTCTCTGCTACATAAGTGAGCTGTATGGCAATGGTTTTACTATTCACAGGTCAGTGGGTGAGTCAAATTTAATATCAATCATTTAGTGTAAGTAAATGCACACTAAATATAATGAATCACCTAGAAGTATAAGGTTGCATGATTTTTAATATATTTTTTCCTTTATGTTACTTTGGTAAGCTGGATTTGCTAAAATTTTAAGCTGTAAAGTTCTGCTCATATTTACCAAAAGCAACTACAAACTACACTGAACACTTATAAGATAAGGTCTAGTTTGCACTTTGCTGGGAAAAATGAAATTATGTGGGAAAAATAACAATCCAAGGAGACATTACAAACATCTGCAAAACAGGGCCTTCGCTAAGAAGAAAGGATTTATTCAGACAAAACTGTACCTGCAAGATTATGGACCAAAACCAATGTCTACAGCTGAACAAAACAAAGGCCCACGTGGAATCAGAGAAAAAGATCCAATGAGAAGCAAGAAGACCTCAAAGTGAAATATTACTATTTGACCGAATCATGGTATGAATGGTCTGTAAAGATATAAAAGTCTATGGTTTTCTGTGCTCGAGTTAGATCTCTGTGCAGGCATCCACCTTGAGCCAACCCTCCATATCTTCTACTCCATTATTTTTTTTTTTTTCCTAAGAATTTTGTCTCCTGAAAGTCTGCTCTGCATGCAGTTATCTGGCTGATAGTTTGCCTTTGGAGCTCTAAATACAGACTCTGGGGTGAACAGTTATCAGGGAGAGAAGAATCCTGAAAGTTTGCACCATGACGGATACAGGTCTTGCCTGAGATTTTGCCTCCGGAGCTCCAGAACACAGACTCTGAAGTGAATGATTAATCGGGGAGGGAAGACACCTGAAAGTTTGCTTTGTGAATGGGTACTGGCTCCTGGAGAGAAGGTAAGCAGCATTCGACTGGGCATATTTCCCGCACACAGTAAATAATAGAGTGAACCAGCTACTGAAATCTTTCAAGTCACATTTCTCTTTAAGGAATCTAAACATTGTTCTGCAGTGAGTGGAACCCTAAATTGCTCCCCCGTGACAGAGGGACACCACTCAGTTGTTTCCATTTGGATATTGAACCACTGACTGTAACTTCAGATGCAACTTTCCAGCAAATTCCTTCTCCATCAAATAGTCCATCCTTCAAAACCATATCTGTTCAATTTAGAGGTAAGAATGTGGTGTTGTGGATGACCATTATCAAAGGTCTTAAGGAAGTCAAGATAGATAACATCAGTTGCTCTTCTCTTGTTCGCTGGTCCAGTCACTGTATTGTAGAAGTGATGTTGGATGGAGAAACACAGGCCTGAGAAGACAGCAGAGTCCCTGAAATGTGAGGAAACAGGATGCAGCACAGAGGAGTAGAGCTATAGGGTGATTAGAGATGGGACACAGGCTTTTTACTAGACACCCTTTGATCAAGTTATCCTTGGTCATAGAATCATAGAATCACAGAACGTCCTGAGTTGGAATGGACCCATAAGGATCATTGAGTTCAACTCCTGTCCTTACATAAGATAACCCCAAAATTCCACACCATATGTCTGAAGGCATTGTCCAAGCACTTCTTGAATACTGTCAGGCTTGGGGCTGCGACTACCTCCCTGGGGAGCTTGTTCCAGTGCTCCACCACCCTCTGGGTGAAGAACCTCTTCCTAATGTCCAACCTAAACCTCCCCTGGCACATCTTCCTGCAGTTCTCTCACGTTCTACCACTTGTCACCAGAGAGAAGAGACCAGTGCCTGCGCTTTCTCCTCCCCTTGTGAGAAAGCTGTAGACTGCAATGAGATCTCCCCTCAGCCTCCTCCAGGCTGAACAAACCAAGTGACTTTAGGTGCTCCTCATACAGCTTCCCCTCTAAACCCTTCACCAATTCTGTGGCCCTCCACTGGACACTCTCCAGTACCTTCATATCCTTTTTACAATGTGGCACCCAGAAGTGCACACAGTGCTCCAGGTGAGGCCACATCAATGAAGAATAGAGCCGGACAATCACCTTCAAGTGGCTGGCAATACTGTGCTTGATGCATCCCAGGATGCGAATGGCCCTCTTGGCTGCCAGGACACACTGTTGGCTCACGTTCAACTTGATGTTGACCAGAAATCCCAGATCCCTCTCCACAGAGCTGTTCTCCAGCATCTCATTCCCCAGTCTGTATGTACAGCCAGGATTGCCATGTTCTAGGTGCAAAATCCGGCACTCACCCTTATTAAACTTCATACAGTTGGTGATTGCCCAGTTCTCTGATTTGTCTAGATCCCTCTGCATGGTCTCTCTGCCCTCAAGAGTGTCAACAGCTCCTCCTGATCTTGTGTCATCGGCAAACTTCCTTAGTATTCCATTAAGTTAAAGAAATGTAGACCTGGATCTGGACAAAACTGATTCTGGGGGCAAAAAAAAAAAGAACAGAGAACATGTACCTAACATATACAAAGAGCATAATATATGGCCAATTTGGATGTAACTTGGAGCTGCTACCAGGCATCAGAAAATTACTCCAAATGAACCATAAAGAGAGGAGGGAGACATTATCAACAAGAGCACCGTATCTGTCTGTTTTGGCAAAGGACTCCAGATGCTAACAATTCATGGTAATACTTCACCACACACACCAATACCAGAAAAAATCAGGATCATGAAGCAGGGGAAGGGTGAGCATAACACCAGGAAAAGGAGTGGAAGCTGAGAATTGTGCATTCAACCATTTTAAGTGTATTTTTTAAATTTTCTTGTAATAATTATCTGTCTAACAATTATTAGAGTTCAGATATACTAACAATAAAATATTTGCTTTATATGTAGTTAAAGTATTCTTTCTCTTTGCCCATAAACAATATTCTTAGTGTAACAATCTATGGAAAAGGTATCCATGTCTTTCTCATTCTGGCATTAAAATTCTTGGGGTAGTTTTAGAGACCCTTTTCAGCATCTCTGCTCCTTACAAGGCATACAAATATAGGATAAAATCTGGGAGTGAGAGAATGACTGGATGAGTCACGAGCACAGGAAAGAATAGCATTGTTTGTAGCTGGAAGAACCAACACATGTGCTGTAGAGATGTTGGATAGCTATATAAAGGTTTTTCAGAGGTAATTTCATGTGTATCTCTGTGCCAGAAAAGACTCTTAAATTCACAGCACATATTCAGTGAGTTTCTTTCTAAGCTGAGTTTAGCCTCATACCATGTCACTCCAGTGCTTGCACTGGAATTACTCTTGATTTACACTGTGGCAACGGAGATTACAGTTTGCTCCAGTACTTAAAGCAAATATTTAAGAGGAGTTGAGCATGCAGGAATAGATTCAAGTGACATCCAAAATAAATATCATGAATGTTATGCAACTGGAAAAAGCAACAGTTAACAAGCCCAGCGAAGCAATAATAAATTGGAACTTGACATTGCTTCCTTGTCTCTAGGCTGTTGGCTTGTGCAGTACAGAGCACTAACTGCCCATTCAGTGAATTTTGTCAGTATGATTATCTTTTTTCACCTGCAGGGACTATCCAGTGTAACAAGGCCTTAGAAGAAGATCACTGTTCTTTTAGTCTTTTAAAGCAATTGAAGAGACAGCTTCTAGATGGTTTAACCCCTGTGCCCTTTTACAAGATGAATACGTGGATGTTAGTGGTTTTCTGGAGTTGCTTTTTGCTCTTTTTTTCTGTAGCTGTATTATAACTCACAACTCCAAGCCTCCTGAAAAAATCATTACTTCATCATTCTTTTTCCTGATAGCAATCTTAGTGGTTTGATTATTCCCTTCAGTCTCTGTATGTCTCTAAACCTTATTGCACAAGATGGAAAGTATAAACATAACTTAACAACACTTCCCAGTCATCATCTAACATGGAACATTTACATCTGTTAAATTACACAGTGTCTGTACCCTGCGATCATATTCTGAAATCTAGACCATAGAGCTGATTTTAAGTATCTTGACAGACAAAACATTTGCCTGCAGACCCTAGTCAGGTTGGCCTTACCAGTTTACAATTAACAGTAATTCATACAGGGTTCCCCAAGTGATGTAACTTTAGTCTGACTTTGGTCTCAGTAAATATGTAGTTAATAAGTAATGTCTCCCTGGCAGCTTCTGAAGTAATTTATTTACTTGTATTTTCGTGCTGTTGCTTAACTTGGCCTTGGCCTCCTGATTTCCTTGTCTACATTTTGTCTTGTCTTAGTTTTCTCTGTTCCTGTACCTTGTTTTTTATTAGGTTATCTTAAAGACTTCAACAATGCTTTACTCACCAAAAGGAAATTGAGCACTTAATAGTCAATAGATTCCCATGCTTGTGTTGTATTTTCATATATTTGCTAAACACTGCCACCTGTCCTACAGGTGATTTCCAGAGGACTGAAACAATTCATAAGATAATAAGACAGTTCAATTTAGAAAGGACATCAGAAAATCTCTAGTCGAACTTCCTGCTCAAAACAGAGTGAACAATGGTATGTGTAATGCCAAACTTTCAATTATTATTATTACTCTTCCCCTTATTTTCATCAGTGCTGCACAATGTATTCATTGGGAGGTAAATTGTGGCTTTATAAAAATTATATACCCTGTTCTTTTTTAAATAATTTATTATTTGCTTTATTGATTGATGCCAAAAACTGAGTTGATGTTCACATGAAGCTATTGTATTCCCAAGGTTTTCCTTCTGACTCTTAATGATGACATTATTTAAATATGTGCATTGATCAGTCAACTCATCATCACAGAATCATAGATACATAGAATGATTTAGGTTAGAAGACACTTCTCTTATAAGCCTCCATTCTAAGTGGAAAGGGTACAAAAAGGTCTTCCTGGAGCCTTCTCTTCTCCAGGTTAAACAATCCCAACACTCAGCCTTTTTTTCATAGGAGAGGTATTCCAGCCTTATAACCCTTTCTGTGGTCCTCCTCTGGAACCACAATAATAGGTCCACATCTTTATTATACCAAGGACACAGACCTGGATGCTGTACTCCAGGTGGGTTCTCGTGAGAGTGGAGTAGAAGGGGAGAATCACCTTCCTCAGAGGTGATTCTGCCATGTTTTTTTTTTATGATGCCCAGGGTACAATTGGCTTTCTGGACTGCAAACTCATATTGCCAACTCTGATGCCATTTTTTGTTCACTAGTATCCACCTACCAGAGGAGTGAACAGTGACATCCATTTCTCCTTTAAGTGATAAAATTCATACACCTTCTCAAGAACCCAGAGTCCTAGAGACCTAGAACTATTTGGAACTTGCTAAATGTATGAGAAAGAACTGTACAGCATTTTTCTTCCTCCCGTTGTCATCAGGAAGTTCCTTCAAAATCCTTTGCAATCTAAGATGTGTCACTTCTCTAACCTTCTGCAGATAACCCTAGATGCATTTGAATCACATACTTTCAGGAAAGTGGTATTGAATGCCTTTTGTTATTTTAAGGACAAATAGTCTGCAAAAGTGACTGAGCATATAACAGTGGTATTTCACAGGCAACTTCACTAAGCAAATTGAAACTTTATGGGCAATTTCACTAGGTGAAGGTATGAACATGTGTCTCCAAAGAGTCCCAAGAACCTTGTATACCATGTATTTCACAGTGGTTGACAAAAAAAAACCAAACACTACTATCATGGATTCAGCAGGGTAACTGCATCTCAGAAATACAGAATCATAGAATCATAGAATCATTTCAGTTGGAAGGCCCTCAGAAGGGTCATGGAGTTCAACCATAACCTAACTCTAGCACTAAACCATGTCCCTAAAAACCTTGTCTAAATGCCTTTTAAACACCTCCAGGGATGGTAATTCCAACACTTCTCTGTGCAGCCTGTTTCAATGCCTGACAATGCCCTTTCCATGAAGAATTTTTTTTCCTAATAGCCAATCTAAACCTCTCCTGGTGCAACTTGAGGCCATTTCCTCTTGTCCTATCACTTGCTACTTGCAAGAAGAGGCCAACACCCTCCATGATACAACCTCCTTTCAGGTAGTTGTAGACAGCGATAAGGTCTCACCTCAATCTCCTTTTCTCAAGGTTAAGCAACCCCAGTTCCCTCAACTGCTCCTTGTAAGATTTGTGCTCCAGGTCCCTCATCAGCTTCGTTACCCTTCTCTGCACTCTAGTACCTCGATGTTCTTCTCATGATGAGGGGCCCAAAACTGAACACAGTATTCAAGGTTTGCCCTCACTAGCACTGATCAGAGTGGCACAATCACTTCTCTAGTCCTGCTGGACACATTATTTCTGATACAATCTAGGATGCTGTTGGCCTTTTGACCATCTGGACACACTGCTGGCTGATATTCAGCTGGTTCTCAATCAACACCCCCAGACCTTTTTCCACCAGGCAGCTTTCCAGACACTCTTCCACCAACCTGGAGTGTTGCCTGGGGTTGTTATGACCCAAGTGCAGGTCCTGGCACTTGGCCCTGTTAAATCTCATACAGTTGGCTTCGGTCCAACAATCCAGCCAGTCCACATCCCTCTGTAGAACCTTCCTATCCTCCAGCAGATCAATACTCCCACCCAATTTTGTGTCATCTGCAGATTTACTAAAGGTGCACTCAATCTCTTAGTCCAGATCATGGATAAAGAGATTAAACAGAACTGGCCCCAATAATGAGCCCTGGGGAACACCACTCATGACCAGCCACCAACTGTATTTGGTTCCATTCACCACAACTCTTTGGGTTCTGTACTCTAGCCATTTTTTTATCCATCGCAAAGTACACCCATCCAGGCCATGAGCTGCTAGCTTCTCCAGGAGAATACTGTGGGTTATGGTGTCAAAAGACTTTACTGAAGTTTTGAACATCCACAGCCTTTTCCTCATCTACTAGTTGGGTCACCTTGTCGTAGAAGGAGATAAGGTTGATCAAATAGGACCTGCCTTTCATAAACCCACGTTGACTGGGCCTGATTGCATGTTTTTTTAATATGTGCCGTGTGATGTCACTCAGGAAGATCTGCTCCATGTCCTTCCCCACTACTGAGGTTAGATTGACAGGTCTGTAGCTTCCCAGATCCTCCTTCTGGCCCTTCTTGTAGAGGGGCATCACATTTGCCAACTTCCAGTCAACTGGGACCAGCCAAGACTGCTGATAGATAATGGAAAGTGAGTAGTGATCACCTCTGCCAGCTCCCTCAGCACCCTTGGATGTATCCCATCTGGCCCCATAGACTTGTGACCCCATATATCCCCTCTAAATGCAAAGACTGACAAGTGTTCTATTAGCAAATCTAGTGGACGAATGCACCCAAATACAATGCCTAATTCATGGCATGTAAGATCTTTGCAGTTATTTTAGACACTATTGGATAATCAATGGGACTTAGGTATTTTATATTGTTGCTACATGTTCAAGGATCTGAAAAATACCTTATCTCATAGTCACAATCAAACTATACGCATTCATTTATGGCTGCCTGAAGTCAGTAGCCAGAATAAATTATGTGCCCAAAATTAATTGCTGGAAAAATACCTGTTAATCTTTACATAATTTAAACCCTTCCAAAACAAGTAAGACTGGACCGAATATGAAGGACATCAGATAAAAAACTTAAATTATATATTTTTAGTCTCTTGTCTAACTGGAACACCTCTCATATGAGGACTGTCTGAGAGAGCTGGGGTTCTTCAGCCTGGAGAAGGCTACTGGGAGACCTTATTATAGCTTTTCAGTACTTAAAGGGAGCCTATAAGAAAGATGAGGACAGACTTTTTAGAAGGGTGTGTTATGACAGGACAAGGGGTAATGATTTTAAGCTAAAAGAGAGGAGATCCGGGTTAGATGAGAGAAAGAAATGGTTTAGAATGAGGGTGGCAAAGTACCGGAACATGTTGCCCAGAGAGGTGATAGATGCCCCACTTTTAGAAATACTCAAGGCCAGGCTGGATGGGGCTCTGAGCAACCTGATTTAATTGAAGATTTCCCTCCTCATTGTTGGAGGGGGTGGACAAGATGACCTTTAAAGGTCCCTTCCAACTTGAACTATTCTATGAATTCTATGAATTCAACATTGAGATCTCCACCAATTTCATCGTGCTGATTGTATTTACGGTTGAACTCAATGATCTTAAAGGTCTTTATGAACCTAAATGATTCTGTGCTCCTATGATTCTATTTAAATAAATTATCTTATTGCCCAAAATGTTTTCTCTTTCTTGTGACCCTCAGTCATCCTCCCCTTCCTTTCTCATTACTAATTCAGTTGTTTACATGATAACATGATACATGGAAATTTTTAGTGTCCTTGTCTTTTACTAGTTTTACTTAGCTACTGGTAACAATAGAAGATGTGAGTTAATCCCCCATAAACTGCAAATAACATTTTATTAGGTTAGTGCAAAAGTAATTGAGGTTTTGGACCATGAATTTTAAATCATTATAACTAGGTTCAAACACATCGTTATTAATCAAATTAGGAACCATTACAATCATCACATTTTTGCCAATGAAAAATTAGTTTCTTTATTCCTGTATTGTAAAAATGCACTCTTTGGGATTCAACAATCTCTTGGAGACCGTTTTCTGTGTCCTATTGGTTGTAGAAGCATTTTCCCTGCAAAAAATTGTTGAGGTGATTGAAGAAGTGGTAGCCAGTTGGAGAGAGGTCAGGTGAATATGGTAGATGTCAAAACTTCATAGCCAAATTTGTTCAACCTTTAAAACTTTGGTTGTGTGACGTGTGGTCAGGCGTTGTCGTGAAGAAGAATTGGACCCTTTCTGTTGACAAATGCCGACTGCAGGTGTCACAGTTTTCACTGCACCTCATCGATTTGCTGAGCATACTTCTCAGATGGAAAGGTTTTGCCAGGATTCAGAAAGCTGTAGTGTTTCAGACCAGCAGCAGACCACCAGTGACCATGACCTTTATTTGGTGCAAGTTTGGCTTTGGAAGCTCTTCTTGGTCCAACTACTGAGCTGGTCATTGCTGCCTGTCATATAAAATCCATTTTTCGTCGCATGTCACAATCTAATTGAGAAATGGTTCATTGCTGTTGTGTAGAATAAGAGAACATAACGCTTCAAAAAGACATTTTTTTTTATTTTCAGTCAGCTCATGAGGCACCCACTTCTCAAGCTTTTCTGCCTTTCTGATTTGCTTTAAATGCCGAGCAACCACAGAATGGTCGACGTTGAGTTTTTCAACAATTTCTTGTGTTGTTGTAAGAGGATCAGCTTCTTGTCAACTTGTCCTTGTCAACTTCTGATGGTCAGCCACCATGCCATCTTCAAGGATCTCATCTCCTTTATGAAGCTTTTTGAACCACTGAAATTCCTGCGCCAAATACGTTGTTGTTGCGAGTTGTCTCTGCTGCTTTAAGACCCATTTTGAACTCGAATAAGAAAACTACTTAAATTTGATTTTATCTAACATCATTTCCATAGTCTAAAATAAATATACAGCAAACAGCAAGTAATGTCTGTACCGAAAAAAGCATAAAGCAAGAAAATTGCATTAAAATTATGTCTAACAGAAACACATTCATTTCAGAATGTATTCTAATATCAAATAGCAAATTTCAACAATGCAAAAACCAATATTTGTTTTGTACCAGCCTAATAGGAAAGACTGCAGTGGCTAATATTTTGAAAAAGAAGTGTATTAATTCCTGAGATCTTTTATCCAAAACAACACACAGTAAGGCCTCATAAACTTCAAAATAAAGTTAATGATGAGCTTATAACTGATAAATATTTAGTCTAATAACTTTAATTATACACCACTATTGGTGGGCAGCAGTTTATTGCCTAGCAAATCGATCCCTGCCCTACAATTCTGCTTGTAGTTTTGCCCCCTTATCACAACAGAGTATTACACAGCTACAACAGTTTTGCTAACAGAACTATTCATTTGGGGAATCAGTGTTGCATGGCATAATTACATTCTTAAAACTGATAGTAATCTTATATATATACGTTATACATATATATTCAACATTTAATATCAGAAGAATAACAGACAAAATATGAAAATTATTTTAAGAGCAAGAGGTTTGTAATATGCTAATGGAGTATTGCATATTTTGCTCTCTGTGTTGAGTGTGATACTGTTGATGCTTGTTTTATATTACGCATAATATTCTAGAATCAGTGACTGTTATGATTGTTGTATGAACTAATAGTGAGTTAGTACTTATTCTGTGTCTTTACAGTAAATACTTACCAAAAATGATGAGGTCTGTCACATGTTTTTTCATGTAATGTTTTTGACTTACAAATACACAATTTTAGTGATTTTAAGTATGTACTCAAATAACTTTGGATATAGGTAGTTTAACAAATTGCAGAATAAATTTTGCTATTATATTATATCTAGAAACCACAACCGCTCCCTTAATACGATGTGAATAAAAATCTATATTGATAAAAGGCCAGATACAATATTACATGATTATATTACACTATGATACACTTTACATTCATGCAGACACAACAAATATTTTGTCATAAGGCTAATAAGGAATCTAGCTATTTGTTTACATAGACATTATATTGTTTTACTTTCTCAATACCACTGAATGCATTTGACCATGAATAGTTGCTAAGCAGTATGATGATGTTGTACTTGTCATTTTCATTGACGGTAGCTTATAATTTGAAGCCAGAACTTAGGATATGAAACTGGATGTTATCTACTATTAAGCAAGAAACTACCTTTTACATTTTTACATAGTCTGTGGAAGACTATCTTCTAAAATTGAAGTGTTGTATTGCCTGCAGCTGTCTTCTCAGCAAGACAAGTAATTATTTTCTAAGATTCAGTATATTGAGCATGATAGTATCCATTTAAAATGCTTCATTGTCTTTAATTTTGAAGTTTCAATGAAGTAGGATTGGCTTCTTAAGGAAGACTAGACTGATATGCTAAGTGCAATAATAGAAGCTCTGACAACTGAAGTTTTTTCTTCCCCTTCTTTTGTAAGTACTGTATATAGAATCATAGAATCATTTCAGTTGGAAGAGACCCTCAGGGTCATCGAGTCCAGCCATAACCTAACCTAACTCTAGCCCTAAACCATGTCCCTAAGAACCTTGTTTAAACCCCTTTTAAACACCTCCAGGGATGGTGACTCCACCACTTCCCTGGGCAGCCTGTTCCAATGCCTGACAACCCTTTCCATGAATTTTTTCCTAATATCCAATCTAAACCTCGCCTGGTGCAACTTATTTCTTTTGAGTTCCTACTGCTCAGGCATGTGCAGGTGACAGGTTTTGTGATACCACAGCAGAGTTCAGCCCCTCTGCTGCTTGGGGCTTGCTTGCAAATTCCAGACCTCACCATTGGTGTCTGTCTGACTGACATGACAGCTATGTCTTGAGTCTGGTCTCATACCTCTGATCTAGCCCCCAGACTTTCTGAGCTTCCTTGGGCTTGAATGTGCCCTGAACTACAGGTGTGAGGGTGAACACTAGACTCTCGGCTGACCCCAAAGCTCCCCTGCTCACCTTGCTCAGCCATGGGGAGCTGCACCCTACTAGCCTATTCCCTTCCTCCTCTGTCCGGCTGTGACTGCCACCCTTCAGTCTCTTCAGCTTAGAGAGCCATCTTGGCTCTGGTGCTCCTTGACGCAGCTGTGGGGAAGCAGAAACCATCATGCAAGTACAGAATGAAGACCCTTATTTGTAGATTTTTCTCTATCCACTTATTAAAAAGTCCAAAGCTATGTGTAGATAGATTTTGCTTATGGCATCAAGATACATGAGGAGGGGAAGAAGGTACAGTTAAACATACCATCCTCTAAAGTACTGCTTCTATATCTGCGTATTGATTTTCAGCACGGGATATTAAGGCAATTTACCAATGTTGATAATCTGAACACTTGCAAAATAAGACTTCATCAACAATGTAGTTTAGAATCAGAACAGTATTGTTATTGCTTATCCTTATTGCTATTTGCTACCTAATATGCATTGCTCCTAAGAGTTGTACCTTTATGCATTGTAATTAATCATAAAAGAAGTATCATTACATGTCTTTTCAAACAAAGATGCAGACTGTGAAAACAAAACTAGCATTAAATTCTAGCCAGTCATGCAACTGGTGAACAATACAAAAAAGTCATACTGTATTCTTAATATTTTTTTTTTCAATTTCTGTTAGCAGGTTTTCTATCTTCTGTTGAATATTTAATAAGCTATTTGTTATTTTCTTACAGAATTCCAGCTTGTTTAATTTAATTGTAAGCAGCGGTATTTTGGAAATAGAAATGTTGTTTTTGGGTTTTCTGTTTCTAGGATAAACTTTGCAGTAATTCTGTCTTACCTAACGAAACAAACTTGTGTACTTTTGAAAAAGAGTCATCAGCTAGGATCTGAGTAGCTTCCACTACTATCTTTCTATTTTATAGGTATAGAGTGAAAGAGATGATATCTGGAGTTTCAGACTTCCCATGAAGATCCTGAAGATTTACTAACTCCGAGGTTGGTTGTAGGCTTCTTTAATTTTAATTTAAATTCGATTTAAAATTAAATTACTTAATTTAATTTTAAATCCTCTCATTACTTTAAAACCCAAATGTATTTAATTTAAACTAATATTTGTGTAATTAAAAGTCTTCATTCAAGGAAGGAGCTATCCAAACCACCTGACATATAGTTACTATGAGTTCTACAGCAATAGTTAACACATATCACTATCCCATGTGTTGTTGTTCAATTCAGAAGAATGTTAATATTGTAATATAACTATAATTTAGAAAAAAGTTCCATTTGTATTTTCAGATGAAAGTGTTATGTTTCTTCTATGGCATTTAAATAACAAAGCTGAACAGATACACAATGTACTGATATCAGAAACTTGACCAAAAAAAAAAAAACAATTTCATTTTCAAATTCACTGCATGACAGACAGATTTCTCTCTTGCTGAATTATTGCCCTTCCCTTTTAAACATGGTTTGGACAGCTCATGCCTACATTTTCTGCCTAGTTGGTAAGACGACTGACAGAAAAGGATACTGTGGATCATTTAATTCATACTGAAAAGCAGCGTAAGGTTAAGACAACCATTCTTCCTTATCTCTTCCTTCAGATAAAAAGCTTCCTTTTTTTTTTTCTCCTTCTTCAGGAGAAATTACGAAATGTAACCTAAAACCTCCAATTTACAATCTTGGGGTCTATCAAAAATTCTGTATGTTATTGGAAATGGTAGGGAAAAACATGTAGGTGTACTTGTTGATGAAAGCAGATCATATGGCTAGAATACTCCAAGACAGATACTTTCGTTAGGAATCAATAAGTACTACTTTATTATGAGTAGGACAGCTGAGAACTCATCTGAAATTCTGAATACAGCTCTGGTTCTCAATGATCATGAAAACTGACTGAACTGGAACAAGTGAAGAGAAAAAAAAGGCAGGATGACAAGGAAAATGAAAAAATACTGTCTTATAAGTGGACGCTAGCCAAAAAAAAAAAGATAAGGCTAACTCTTATTCCTAGCCATTATGTTAATAATGTAGTAATAAATGGTCTTCTTTTTTTTTTTCCCTTCACTACTATAAAGTGTGCTGTTGTTTATCTATGTTTGATATTTTAAAGCTGGTTGGTTATTATGCACTGTCATGTAAATAATACCAACAATGTAAAGGACACCAACAAAGAGTTTCTGGAGAAGAAAGCAAAACAAAATCTTTTTCATTCTAGAAAAGCTGCAGTTTTCTAAAACTTCAACACTACCTCTTGTCTACAAGTAGGGATGTTAATTGGAGTTTTTTCCCTCCCTCATTCTAGTGAGAGCTGTTAACCATGTAATACTGAATATATTTGCAACTGTATATCTAGGAATTATGATTATTTTATTTCAAAATTTTTCAGCAAACATACGTAGGATATTATGTAACATTAAAATGTTGAGTTTTATTTGTTTACAACACTGTATTTGAAAAATATTGCTATGTCTTAATATACAAATGTGTTTATTTGCACAACTCGCACAATGTTATATCCTTCAAGAGGACATAGAGACAACTTCATATTTACCATTAAATGTTTCTATTCAAAGTAAATATATGACCACATTTATTGAAATTTTGAACCCACAGTCTCATAGGCTTAGATTACACTGCTTTTTTAAGCATTTGGAATTTATGATACTGACAGTTCTTTTATCAGTAGTGCTACTCAGGGTTTGCAGTGATAAATGAATGGACATTCCATACAGAGTAAAATAACCTATGAAATTGGAGGTCTTGAGTTTGCAAAGACTAAACCAGCTCTAATTTTTCAGGAGAGAATGAATTATCTCTTAGTCTCAATGTGTGGATGTTTTCCTGGTTGTGTTAATACTGGATTTTCTCAGACTGCTTTCTCTTTGCACGAAAGTCTTAATTCTTGTTATCTGTTTGTACTGTACATAACAGTAAGGATTTTTGGTCCATGACTTCAAAACGTGTAGCTGCTGCTGGAATTCAGTAAATAAAGCGACACAAATTGGCAATAACTGTGAACCAAAGATGAGAGGTCAATACACTAGATGAAATTACTCTAGTTGTAGATCATTGTTATGATGGCTTTTTTGTCAGTTGTCAGGTAGTTTGAGTAAAATTACTGTAACCTTAAACATTTATTTTGATAAAATACTTACATGTGTTCTAGTTCCCATGTTGTTAGAATAAATCATTTCTGGCCTCTCTCTCAAAAGAGGACAAGATTTACCTAATCAGTGTTATAATGGCTCTTGTCCTCCAAACTATTAAACAAAATAAATTTAACTTAAACCTCTAGACAAAATAAAACAGCCTAGCTGACAAAACAACTCCAATAAGTACTTCTACAATCAAAAGATTTCCTGAAAATAGTGCAGAAAATCATATCATGGAGGGGGGATATGTTTCTTTTGTCTGGACTGATAAGCATTTAAGGAGAGAAGGCATAAATCATTTTCACCTAGACAGGAATCCAGCCATAGACAACAACAATCCATAAACATTCCAGAAACTGATCACATGAAGAAGAAGATAGACGTCATAGTCATCCTCACATATTTCTTATTATGTCCCAAAACTCATCATTTCTAGCTAACTTATTATGAGAAATCTACAACTGCTAATGAAAACATACACACACAAGAATACTCCATGATACATCAATACATACCTATGCCACTGAATGACTAAACCAAATATCATTAGAAAACTAAATATGATCAGTTAATACTGGAATTTTAACTCACTTAACTAAACCTAATTATATTTCTGATGTAAGAGAGTAATTGACTTACAAATGTTTTTTATTCTTTTATTTTAAAGTTATAAGGGCTAAGCATATCATTTTAGCGTTCACAGTCTGAAGACTGGAGCTGAAAGCTCAACTAGTTATTAGTAAAAAGCATTTTTTTTCTCTCTCAATTACTTGCTAAAAATATGGAGAATATTTGTACCAGTCAAGGAAAGTAAGGAATGATGTGTATTAATACCATGCTGCTTATGGAAGAAAAAGAAGATCTATGTCTGAGAAAATGTCTCGAGAGAAGCAGTAAAATCCAGTCAATTAAGGTACGTAAGACTGGAATCTCTAAGCAACGCACTTGCACATATGCTGGGGGAAACCTTATTGAAAGAAATATGACAAGGATTTGTTTTACATGTTTCTGAATTGACTCATATGATTTAAATAAATATTGGTACTGTGCTTTATTGACAAATTCCATATGGTAATTAGATAAAGGATCGGGTGTGCTGGCTACATGGTTGATGGCAGAGCTGGGCATATACATTTTTTCTCTGTTTAGCATGTATGGATAATGTGTAAGTAGTAGAAATTGTTGTTTTTTAAACAAGTCTCAACACATAGATTTCTTAGTCACAGTTATTCGTATTGAAATAATTTGCTGGTAAAATAGCTTGTCTATTGCTCTCATTCCTTTATTTTCAGTATTTAAAAATATCGTTACATCAATAAGTTCAGCTCTGTTAATTCATTCTCACCAATAAGCTTCTTTTCCAGCAATCTGGGAGCTTTATTAATAGATTCTTTTGATGTTCATACATTATGTATCTAGCATGCAACAGATATTTTTCATGGTATTTAACTTAAGCATCTAAAAGCCAAATTTTCAAAGCTCCATTGTACAGAGTCAGAGAATGGCTTGGGTTGAAAGGAACATTTGAAGGTCATCTAGTCCAAACCCCCTAGCATTAGCAGGCATATTTTTATCTAGATCAGGTTCCTTATATCCAATGTATTTAATCTACTCTCTTTCAGTCTAAAACTGTTACTCCTTGTCTGTCAATACAGACTTTGGTAAAAAGTCTTTCTCCATCTTTCTTATAAGTCCCCTTTCTACATTTAAAGGATGCAATAAGGTCTTCCAGGAACATTGTCCAGGTTAAACAACCTCAGCTCTCTCAGTCTTTCTCTGTAGGAAAGGTGTTCCAGTCCTCTGCTCGATGTTGTGGCCCTTCTTTGGACCATCCTCAGATGGTCTTGTACCTGATTATCTTCTATGATGGGTGAGATTTCATTCACCTAGTCCCTGCCTTAAGATTCAGGGACTTGAGAGATGCCAGTGAAAACCGAGGCAAAAAAAAAGTTATTGAATACTTCCCTGTTCTCCACGTTAGTTGTTATCAGAGCCCTTGTCTCATTTTTGGGGAGGTTACAGGCTCTTTTGTCTTTCTTTTCTGACTAATGCACCTGTAGAAGCCCTTATTATTGTTCTTTACATCCTAAGAGTGTGGTTTAGACCCTCAAACTATTTTTCCTGTCTTACCCAATTATTTTGCTATTAACTACTGAGGCAAGATTTCTGGTGAGCTTGAATTTCATTCCCGATTTAGACCCTCAAACTAAGAGCTGTTTTTCCTTTCTGACTGTCAAGGTCCCTAAATGACAGCATAACCATTTGGTCTATCAATCACTCCTCTTTATATTGTTGCAAACTTACTGAGGGTGCTCTGTCCCACCGTTCAGATCATTAATGAACATGTTAAACAGTGCTGGCTCCAGTGTTGACATAGTAGCAAACAAACCATCCACTGCTCTCCCCTCATCCACCAAGCCAGTCATCTCATTGTGGTAAGCTATCTGGTTGGTTGAGCACAATTGCACCTTTGTAAATCCTGATCATCATCTTGTGTTTAACGTGTTTATAAGTGGTTTCCAGAAAGATCTATTCCACCACCTTCCCTAGCATTGATGTGATGTTGACCAACTTGTAGTTCCCCAGACCCTCTTTCACCTTGTCCTTCTTGAGGACAGAAGTAATATTCAGTTCACTCCACCTACAGGCAACATAGAACAAAGGTTAAGTATGCCAGTCTCTATCTTATGCAGTCCTCTCTTAAAACAAATCTTAAGTCCTGAAACACCTCCAAGTGATACAGAGTGTTGTGACCTTGTAGTCATGCTACTAAAAATCCCAGTGCAGTGTCTATTAAACTGTCCTCACATTACATTAGAAACACCAAATGAAGAAGAGTCATTAAAGAAAAATATTTTAGAATAGTCCTGAATTTCTCTGGTAATTCTGAATGGCAAAGTTGTTTTTTTTTTTATTTTCAATTAAAATAATTTGTGCATTAAGGTTGGACACATGCTGCTATTTTTAAAAGTAAACCATTATCTATCGAGACTACTTCTCAGAAAATTTGATGTATTTTCTGTCAATTGAAGCCTTTGAAACTTTCCTGAAGGTGTGGGATGTCCTCAATGAATGTATGTGATGAAGAAACTACTTGATATGAATTTTTGGCCTATGTTACGCATAAGACCATTTTATATGATCATAATAGAAGTTTTCATAGTAAATTTTATTGTTTTAATTATTTGAAATACTACTAAAGGAGATTGTCCAGAAAACGTTGAAGTGATTTGTCTGAACTCTTGGAAATAAATAACAATGCTTATCTACATTTACTGAAATTCTGCAACTGTTGTAAACATAAGTTTGCAACAAAGTTATTTGTCCCTCTTCATGGTCCAGTGCAACAGCTGTCTCTCTTCCCAACCAAAACTTTCTAGTTATTTTTGATCGATTCTTTCTCTTTTGAAGTTTTGTGATCATCTAGCAATCTCCAATAATTCCTTACCAAAATGAATCAATTATTGTAGAATTTAAGTGTCAATTTTAGACTAAAATAATGTGGGTCAGATTTCCCCAAATAACTTTTTAATAACTCAATTCAGAACCTAATTTTTGTAATGCTATTTTAAGTTATAGGGATGGAGCAAAAGACAGAACTCCAAGCCATTTTCCCTCATCCTAATTTTCATCAATAGTCTTGTTCCTGCCCTCTGATGAACTAATAAACACCTGAATCAGACATGAGGCCTGATCAGCCCAGTTTTTTTCTAGTGGAATGTTGATAGCAAGAGTCCCTCAGCTTTTCCTCTTCAGAGACATCATTATTCTTACCTCAATTATTAATATGTCTAAAAAATGTAATTGCTAGACATGTCAATAACAGCAACAATAATAATAAAAACAATAATAATAATTATCACAACAATGACAGCAACAAGGACATATATATTTACTAGCATTATAGTGGGAAAGAAATTTGAGAGTAGCACTTGGTTCAACAGAAGTTGTATAAAGACTAATAGCACCTTTGGCCTCAAAATTTATTGTTCTAGAATATGGTTATTACCTTGTAAACAAGAAACATTGTCAAATTACCATAATCAACTCTGCCATTTACCATGAATAGAATGCTAAAACCTCTAGACTAGTTCAAGTAAAATGAAACATAAATTAATTCCTTTTGTGGTTTGTCTTGTGCTTTTTGTATTTCTAAAGAGAAAAATCTGTGCACCAACTACCTATTTATTGGAGCATTGCTAATTTGCATATCTAATTTCAAGCTGTACTAATAGCCTTTGAAAATGTCAAGCTTGTTTATTACTCATTTCTTGTTTTCCTGAAGGAGGAGTCTATTTGCACAGAAGCATTCTCCATAACTGAAAAATCATTATCCTGGGACCTACAGAAAAAAATAAACCAACATTTAAAATGTATCACGGCAAGGTACAGTTATTTTGTCTTCTATAATGAAATTTTACAATTAAGTTAGCAGATGCCTCCAGGCATTGTGAGCTGGGATGGTATTTCTATTAAGTTTTTCATCTGCTTTAACTCTAATAACTTTGAATATTTGGATTCTTTTGCAAGCAGTACATAAATATTTCGCTTTCTATTTTTTTTTTTTTTACATGTATGTGTCACATTTAGTGATATAGCTTCAGAAAAAAGCATTACAAACTTTAGTTTGTGTGTGTTTATTTCTTTTAAATGAAGTAGTATAATCACTGAGATGTCTCAGGCATTAAAAAAATTCCTGTATCTACCCTCTGTGGTTAAACAGCATTCTTTTAGTTATTTACCTACTAAAATGCCCAGTCATAATAAAGTTAGTTTATAGTTACATAGTTTATTATAGAAATAATGTAATGTTTAATGTTTCAGGTTTGATTTTATCTATGACAAGATATAAACAGCTAAATTTAGTACTGCTGTTACTACACTAGAATCTAATATGCAAATAGAAACAACTGTGAAAATACGGAAGTAAGACATTATTCTTTATAATCAAATTAGAAGAAGTGCAACAATAATATTTTAGGGGAATAAAAAGAGCTTAATCCTACACCATAGTTTTCATGAAAAAAAAAATGAAAATTCACTTTCTAATTGTTATGAGATCATAAAATAGACAATTTTGTCCAGATGTTTAAAACTATGACTAACAGGAAGTAAGAAGACGACAGCTTTTGTAGAAAGTTTTGATGTTTAGCTTTACAGAAAATTCAGAACAGATACAGAAGCCCGTCCTTACCCATACTAACTATTTGGTGCATGATAGGTTAACAGGGAGTATATTTTACAAATGGTGGTGGTAGCTGAATCATAAATCCCAGGACAGCAAAGTTCTATCTAACCTGCTAATACATCACAGTCACTGAAGGTAGTATACGTGCATAATATCTGCCTTTGATGGACTTAGGTTTACAACAGTCTAGACAAATTAAATGTTTCTGCAATGACCATTTTGATCACTTGTATTTAATCACATTTGCCATTATAATAGTGACACATCATATTAATTATAAGAGTCATCCTGAATTTTCCTGATAAAAAAGTGCATCACCTTTGGTGCTTTCAAAGAAAAACACCTTTTAAGCATGTTTGTTTGTTTGTTTGTTTGTTTTCTGATGTCTTGGAAATATCTTTGGTTCAGTAATCATAAATAAATTGGTAAGGTTTTTTTTACTCCTGAAAAAGAAAAAATTGTTTAAAGTCATTACTTATATTTTAAAATTGGTTCTTGGAATCAGGTAAAAGATGTTCTATTATTTTCAAATTAGTGAAGAAATACTTAATTTCTACTTAAAGTGAAATTTTATTTGGAAATGTGAAGTTTTTCATTAAGAGTTGACAAGACACCAACCTTTAAAATAAATCTGTATTAGTAGCCTGTGAGAATTTTTTTATCTGAAGTTATTATTCCCCTCTCTACTCAGTAGTCTACAAGAATCTGCTTGGAATAACTTTTTTTTTCATGGAATCATAAATTCATAGAATCATTTAGGCTCAAACTCTCCTTTAAAATCATAGAGTTCAACGATAAACCCAACACTGCCAAGTCAAACACTAAACCATGTCCCTAAACACCACATCTACACATCTATTAAATGCCTCCAGGTATGGTGGCTCAACCACTTTCCTGGGCAGCCTGCTCCAATGCCTGACAACCCTTTTGGTGGAGAAGTTTTTCCTAATATCCAATCTAAACCTCCTCTGGTGCAACTTGAAGCCATTTCCTCTTGTCCTATCACTTGCTACTTGGGAAAAGAGACCAATACCCTCCATGCTACAACCTCCTTTCAGGTAGTTGTAGAGACCAATAAGGTCTCCCCTCAGTCTCCTTTTCTCTGGGTTAAAGAGCCTCAGTTCCCTCAGCCAGTCCTCACAGGACCCTAATGACTTTGTAGTATGAAGCCCAAAACGGAACACAGTATTTGAGGTGTTTAATTAATTTCAAAGCATCTTTGACATGTTATTAATTACAATAGGTTTTTTAGCTCTGTTAATTATGCACCAGTGACGGTATTGCTTAATATATCACTTAAGAAATCTGTTGTTTAATGACTTCATGATTTAATATTTTAATCATTGCCTGACTGTTTTTAAGATATTCTAGAAAGGATAGTACTGGTTTTATGAGAAAAATGTTTTTGTGCTGGTATGGTATTTTAGACTGTTGTGTTTTTAGCTATATAGCAAATGGTCATAACCTGTTTGTAGAAAAAAAGAAGAAGATAAATACCACCTTCTTGTTGGTTAACTTCTATAACTTCTAGTTAATTCTGGATCTCTTCAGGAATGTAACACCTTTTCAAAAGGTTTTTTTCAAGCTTCAAATGTTTAAAGAAGACTTTTGGAGGAAGAAAATGACACATAGGCACAAAATTCAAGTCAGATAGATGAAGTATAGCATCAAATGTGTTTATTTTTATTTTATTTTATTTTATTTTATTTTATTTTATTTTATTTTATTTTATTTTATTTTATTTTACTTTATTTTATTTTTTATCTGTTTTATTTCATCTATTTTATTTTATCTTTATTCACCACATTTTGCAATATTAAATTGGACGTTATTTTAAAAATATTAAATGTTAGATTCCAATATGTAATAAGTATCTTCACAGAATAAAATATCTTTAGAGTGCACTGGGAAAGAAGTGATACAAATTCATCTGGAATCTGCCACAGTGGAGCTGAAATGGGATGACCCTCTTTGAACTAGAAGATTGACAATAGAGGTCCTGGAGACTTTTTTTTTTTTTTTTACTGTCGTTGCTGAGTAATTTTTGCATATTTAAGTTCTTTTTTTTTTTTTTTTTTTTTTTTTTTTCTCTCTGCATTTTGCTTGGTTGGTTGATTTTGTCCATCACTTCTAGGAATATGAGAACTTTCTTACTACTTGCTAGCATATCAACACCATAATCCTGTAATGCACAATGTAAGCAATATCCAGTGTTCTTTCTCATACCTTCTGAGACTGGTTCATTTACAAAATATTTAATAATGTTTTCTCATTATTTGACTATGTCAGCTATGGTTTGATGTTTCATAAATAACAAGTTATTATTCCTCCTGTCTTTGAGAAATTCTCAGTTATCACATTTGTCTCCTACTTGTAATAAGACATGCATATATATGCATCCTGAAAATAGCAACTGTTCTGATGAATCAATGCAAATATACGGAGTTGTTTTTATCCTCTTGTCAGCAGATTGTCTGACCAACTCATATATATACAATACTAGCTGAGTTAGAGAAGCTATCTTTTTTTAATTCTCACTAGGTGAGATATCTGTGTTTCAAGAAATGAAGCTCATGACTGCTATTGCAGATGCTACCTGTATGCCTAGATGTGGTTGGCAGTGGTGTTTCTATGTATGTAACTGTGTATTATCTCAAATACTTCAAATATTTCAAATTGTTGCATTATCCTTGAGAGTATAAATGTCAATATCACTTCAATATTTACAAAAATCATCTACTGAAATCAGTTCCACACAAATACTTATTACTATTCTACTGCCTGTTACAATAACTTAATTAAAAGTGTCTTAGAAAGGGAATAAATGGTTTATTTGAGTGCTTGACAAATTATATTGTTAGCATTCGGCGATGGGATACATGCACAATGAGAGTACTGTAGACATGGACAATAAAATAAAAGTGATATATTGATAAAAAGAATGAGGCACCAATAAGACATAATTGTAGTAATTTGTAAGATTTTTTTTGTTTAATTTCTACTAAGCATAAATATTTTCATGCTTAATTTAACTTCTATTTTTAGTGAAACTTGAGGAGGCCTATTTTTCATGGTAATATTTTCTATTTGATAAAATGCCTTTAGTTACAAATGTGATAATTGGCCTGAATAGGACAGTCTGGCTCTATAATTGCAAACTAAAAATAAAAATATCTGTAAACAGATTCATTTTGTTAAAGACACTTGTTTGTTTCTTCATAGTATAGGTAGGTATTAAAAACAGTTATGCATTTATACTATGTCTGTTCGACTAAATCTAACATACCCCTCCAAAAAAAGCCCTCAAGCTTATCACATCAAATTGCAATTATATATGATTTCTGAGACCATAACATGCATACTAAGTGAATCTTATGCACCAATCTTTCTTCATGTGTCTGCTCAAATTCTTAAACCATCATTCTAGAATAACATGTTAGAATAACTAATAATGTGTCAGAATAACTAATAACATATCAGAACAATTAGGATTCAGGAGTGTCAAAATCTATATGAATCCTTCCTGAGACAGTTTAACAAGGGGCTAATATTCTGAGAAGGACTGCTCTGTACTTTCTTTATTAATCACTCTTGAACTTCTTTGCTTTCATTTATTTGTCCTTGAGTTTTGGTTTGTGGTTTTGTGGGGTTTGTTGTTTGTTTGTTTTAGTTTGGTTTTGTTGTTGTTTATTTGTTTGGGATTTTTGTTTGTTTGCTTTGGTGGGGTTTTTGTTTGTTTGTTTGTTAGGTTTTGGAGGGTTTTTTTGTGGTTTGATGTTAGTTTTGTTGGTTTTTTTTCTTCACATCCAAGTAGAATCCACATTTTCTGACTTCCAACCGCTTCCTGCAGAGGTAAAGAATGAAGTTCCCACATCATGGTTATCATACAACTTGCCAGGACTCTGTGCTTATGTGCATTGCTGTCTTGCTCTTACTTTTTTATGCATAGCCTGCTCCAAAATTTCCCTTTCTCAAAATTTGGTTAAAAAATAAATAAAGTGTATCTCCTGACTTCTAAGGCATGGTGCAAGATGCTTAATCACGTGGCTTCTCTTCTTGTATGTGTCTTCAGAATGAAACCTATGTGCAGAAAATGTACTTTTCCTTCAAATATTCCTTTACTATGAACACCACATACTGCAGAATGTATTTCTGTTTTCCAAGTATATCTTTTGACTTTTATTGCAAAGTATATTTGCAATTTTTGTTACAATAATTCTAAGTGACCATTTGCCCAATAGCTACATATCAAAAATTCAGGGCAAGCAAGTTTTTCATAAGATTTCTCACTTCAAATGTCTAAATGTCACGGAGTACTGTGTGTGGAACTTTACTCAATCCCATGTTCATTAATGCTAACCAGATTTTATTTAAGAAGGAAAAAACATGGCTTTATTTCTCATTAAATATAACATTTGTGATGGATAACCTTTTTGTCCTCTTCAATGAAGTCATCAAAGACTATTTTTCATTACATACCACCTTGCACTGCAGATGTTAGACTTTTGTACATAAACACATTTTATAAAAATAGGAGCTTGCTCCTACACAGTAACAACTGTATGTTAGAAGGTCATCTGCAAATTTACTACATTTTCTGCTCTTCAGAATTAAATAATGTCTTTAGAAAAAATTATCTATACACCCACACACTGTCAAATATTAAAAAAAAGTACTGTGTATAGCATCTCCACATTAATTAAATATTTCTGTTCTTACTTGAAAAGAAAGTTTCCAGCCAACTTATTTGTGATGAAACAAACATGGATAAGTGATAGACTCAGCTCTTCCTGTTTGCTGTAACATGCATGCTTAAGAGTGAAAAACATCTCTGTGGATATTGAATACAAGTTTCTGATGCATTGAAATACTTCAAAACCATAAAGTCCACAACAATATACTGTACTGTAGCAAAACGTATGCACTGACTTATGTTGTCTCAAGACTGGAAAAGAAAAAAGAAGAAAAACAAATTTCATTCAGATGTTATTCTCTATGATTGTAGCATTTTCCAAACGCTACCAAGTACTTTCAAAGGAATAGTTCAAAAATGGCAGCCTGCATTTCCAAATATTTTATTTGAAGGCACTAGTTTATAAAGTCTTTGCGCATTTTTTCTGACATATGGTTCTCCATATTTGAATTAGAAATAAAGATACTTTCTTTCTATATCTTGTATTAGTTTAAATTAATATTTCCAAGAAAGAAGCCACAAATTTAACCACAAGCTGGACCGAAAGCAGATATTTTTATATGGCAGTTCGGAATTTTTCCTGGTATAAGTTTGAATTGAACCTGGTGTTCTAGCAATGACTTTTTCTTTAAACTCAATATTAGGAATAAAAACTGTCCGCATTTGACTCTGCTTAAGCTTTTACTAAAAGGCTGTTTTAAATTTACACAAGATCTAACCTGCTGTAGTTTAATGAATTATGAAAAAGATCACTTGAGATACCTCAGTAATTGCTTTCAAAATTGTATAACCATTTTAGAAATATATTATAAGGAAAAGAAACCCAGAGTAGATGGATGAAGAGAGTGGCTAGTAGAACTTTTTTTAAAGTTATTTCTTAATGGGCAAGCTAGGTAGTTTTGCTTTGGTCTCTGAAATATAAATATTAAAACTTGTCTGGATTCTTTTCTATCTGTCCAAAACAAAAGGGGGGAATGACCACACAATTGCAGGCAACAGAAACTTGTGTTCAACTATCAGGTTATTCATCTGTTTGGTTTCATTTAGAAAATAAAGATTTCAACCTGAGTGCCTAGTCCTCTTCAACAGCAAAATCTACAATTGTTTCAGCATTAATTAGCAACTGGCATACAGAATCACCAAGTTCAAAAGCGGTCCATCTCAACAAACAAGAAATCAGTTGAATATCCCAGGCCCATGCGGATGAACAAGAAGGTCCTAGTCAATCTCAAACACAAAAAGGAGGTATAGAGATAATGGAAGCAAGGATGAGCAATCTGGGACTACATGGAAAAGTATGGAAGAGTAAAAAGGAAATAAAATTATGCCAATATTCAGAATGGATAGATACGATGATTTCAGTAATTACAGAACTACTTAACTTAATAATTTATTTTAGATATAGTAGTAGGAATTCTGATGTAGACTCAAATAACATATTAAAGTAAAGGGAAATAATTCACAATAATCAGAATGGTTTTTTAGTTACTCATAAAACGCTGACTCATTTTTTATGAGACTGACAAAGCCATGAATGTTTGGACCATTGCTCAGCTCAAAATTCAATGTCACATTTCAATTTTTAAATAGTAGTATATTTTAAGAAAAATGGAGTTGTGAGGATGATTAAGGCACTGGAGTATCTGTCATATGGGGAAAGGCAGTGAGAATCAAACCTTGGTAGAAGATGCCAACAGGTTGTACATGTCGTGGAGTCTCCTTCCTGCATTAGAGATGTCTGAAACCTGACTGCAAATGGTCTTGAGTAATCTGCGGTGGTTGCCCCTAATTTAATTAGTATTTTGGACTATATGATCTCCAGAGGTGCCTTCAAATATCATTGATTCTGTGAAAACTGGGAGATATTACATGGATTAAGTAATACTGGTCTAACATATTTCAAAACATAGTAGTGTGTGGGAAATCATATTTGAATAGCAATTTTCCTAAGGGGGTTCCAAAATGATTGATCTTAAAACTAACACTATTAACATTTTCATGAATACTCTTGAAGTAAATATCAATTCACTGTTGATTACATTGGCAGATGACACAAAGAACAACAGAATGATAATTAATGATGAGGAGAGAGTAGTCATACAGGAAGATCTGTATTGAAACACAAACTGACCTAATCTAAAGAAAAAAAATCTTCTAAGAATAAGGCACGAAATTTAGAACTACAGACTAGGAAACTGTAACATGGAAAGCAGCTCCAGGAGTAACGTGGTATCACAGAATCATAGAATGTTAGGGATTGGAAGGGACCTCCAAAGATCATCTAGTCCAATCCCCTGCCAGAGCAGGAACACCTAGATGAGGTTACACAGGAAGACGTCCAGGCAGGTTTTGAATATGTCCAGAGAAGGAGACTCCACAACCCCCCTGGGCAGCCTGTTCCAGTGTTCTGTCATGCTCACTGAGAAGAAGTTTCTTCTCAAATTTGTGTGGAACCTCTTGTGTTTCAGTTTGAACCCATTACCCCTTGTCTTACTGTTGGTTGTCACCAAGAAGAGCCTGACTCCATCCTCGTGACACTCACCCTTTATATCTGTAAACATCAATGAGGTGACCCCTCAGTCTCCTCCAAGCTAAAGAGACCCAGCTCCCTCAGCCTTTCCTCCTAAGGGAGATGCTCCACTCCCTTAATCATCTTCGTTACCCTGTGCTGGACTCTCTCCAGCAGTTCTCTGTCCTTCTTGAACTGAGGGGCCCAGAACTGTACACGATATTCCAGATGTGGTCTCACCAGGGCAGAGTAGAGGGGGAAGAGAACCTCTCTCGACCTACTAACCACACGCCTTCTAATACACCCCAGGATGCCATTTGCCTTCCTGGCCACAAGGGCACAGTGTTGGCTCATGGTCATCCTGCTATCCACCAGGACCTCCAGGTCCCCTTCCCCTATGCTGCCCTCCAACAGGTCATTCTTCAACTTATACTGGAACCTGGGGTTGTTCCTGCCCTTATGTAAGACTCTACATTTGCATTTGTTATATTTCATTAAATTTTTCCCTACCCAGCTCTCCAGCCTGTCCAGCTCTCGCTGGATGATGGCACAGCCTTCTGGCATGTCAGTCACTCTTCTCAGTTTGGTGTCATCAGCAAACTTGCTGATAGTACACTCTGTTCCCTCACCCAAGTCATTGGTGAATATATTAAATAATATAGGCCCCAGTACTGACCCTTGAGGCACTCCACTGGATACAGACCTCCAACTAGACTCTGCCCTATTGACCACGACTCTCTGGCTTCTTTCCTTCAGCCAGTTCACAGTCTACCTCACTACCCGATTGTCCAGGCCGCACTCCCTCAGTTTAGCTGTAAGGATGCTGTGGGAGACTGTGTCAAATGTCTTACTCAAGTCAAGGTAGATCACATCCACTGCTCTGCCATCATCCATCCATCTTGTTATGTCCTCATTAAAGTCAATGAGGTTGGTCTATCACGACTTCCCCTTAGTGAAGCCACGGTGACTGCCCCTAATGACCCTCTTATCCCTAATATGCCTTGAGATGGCACTAAGGATAAGTCTTTCCATCAGTTTCCCAGGGATGGAGGTGAGACCGACCGGCCTATCATTACCCGATAATGTGATATCCTATGCAACGCTGCAGAAAAGTAGGCTAATCTTTGGAGGAATAAATAGAATAATAGTGATTAAGATTAAGAAGGAGATTTTAACTCCCTTATCACATTAATGAATTTAGTGCGCATATTTTTTAAAGAAAACTGACGGGATTCCAAGAAAAAAAAAAAACATGAAAAAAAAGAAAAAAATCCCTGAAGAAGCTGCATGAGTTTTCACATCTTGTCAGAATTAACAGATTTCTGTATAAGGTAACAGAAAAAGCCATGAGAAAAAAAAAAATACTATCTGGAATTTAACAACTAAAAGTAGAAATGGAAATGAAGTTCAAAGTGGTTTTGTTTGTTTGTTCATTTTTATCTTTTGTTTTGTTTTGTGTTTCGTGGGGTTTGTTGTTTGGTGTGTTGGTTGATTTGATTGGTTTTTGGTTTTGTTTTAGTTTTTGGGTTTTTTGTGTTTTGTTTTTGTTTGTGGTTTTTTTTTTTGTTGTTTTTTAAAAGAAGCACGTTTTAAGTTCCATAAGAACAGCCACAAGAAATGGTGAAATATCCATGTGGCAGGATGCAAACCCCCCTCTCTCCCGCTCCCTCCTTCATAATGGAAGGAGTAGACACATCCCCTTCTCTTTCTGCTACTTGAGGATAACTGCTTCTTTTGTTTGGCCCCAGAGCACCCTGGCCAGGGCCATTAGGAGAAGGGAGTGCCGAGGCGCCAGGGAGCTGCTGGGCGCCCGCGGCCAGTGTGGGGGATGTTTGGAGGCTTCAGGGGCACCCCACGGTCAGTGTGGGGGTGCAGAGAAGCTTCTGGAATGCCTACAGTCAGATCTGATCAGCCTGTAAAAAACGGGACTCTCGTCGAGACTCCGCCCATTGTCGTGGGTCTCCTGGAGCACGAGCAAGATGCTGCCACTGAGAGCCCCTCTCCCCGGGATGGAGACTCCGCTTGTCTTGCCGCCACGTGTGTGAGTAAAATTTCTCCTCGCAGGATTGCGAGTGTATTTACTTTCCATGCACACATGCACATGTAACTTTCCGTGCTCAATATGAGCATGTGTAAAATTAATCCTCGCATGATTGCGGGTGTATTTTCCTCCCGTGCTTCCACATAAGCACGTGTAATATTCCATGCACATTTGCATGTGTATTAACCCTCGCAGGATTGCGAGTGTATTATAAATTTACCCTTGCAGAATCGTGAGTGTACACTTTCTGTACTCACTACGAGTACGTGTATCTCTTTAAAAATAATCCCACACCAAGTTCAGGCAAGTGTGTACTCCTCCTGGACTCAGAGATGGCTCCGGCATGTTTTGGGTGAAGCCATGTGCATGCACTCTGTGGACTGCCTGTTGTATTAGTTGCTGCCCCTTAATAACTTTCCTCAACTGATATCCGAACCTGTATTTAAGTCACTTTTGAGGTACTAAAATCCTGTTTCTCACCAGTTTAATTAAAGTTGTTTTGGACCGTGTTGTCCCTTAAACTAACCTTGGGGTGCCTCCGTGACAATCCATGTTTTGGTATCTTCAGAGTGCATGCGATGTTTTCCTGAATGTAGCTTTACTCAAGTATATGACCACAAGTTCCATACATATACTATTGAACAAAATATAAAGCAAGAAGATGCACAGGATGTGGCATAAACAGACCTAGCTTCATCTGCTCACCTTTTACTGTGTACATTAGCTTTGAACACCCAGTAAATTCAAGGAATTCACTACTTTATAGATAAATGTACTTATTACATAAATGTTATGATGCTTCTGAAACATGAAAAAAGGATTTCTAAATATAAGATGAAAGAATTCTGATCAGGACAGAAAACTTCTTAAGCACTTTCCAATAGGAAGATGAAATAAAAAAGTTCCACATCTTAAAAGCTAGTGCTACTATGAAGCACCAGTTTATGAAAGATATAATAAAAACTGTATTATGGGAAATTCACAAGTTTATTCATATATTGATTTCAACAGTGTAAAGTCCATTATATAATCTAGTTTTACTTTCTGAATATCACAATTTACAATATTTTAGTTTATCAATCTTGTATTAACCCTAATAACTGTGTTAGGGTAAAGCTTATGTTTCAGAAAATACTTCTTCTTAGTGTGACATTATTAGCAGATGGAGACCTCTGTGCACTACTTCCAGTGCTGTTTTTTTTCAGTATTTCAATTTTGCTTCTGCCTTAAATCAGCCTCACTTTGAAGAACAAGGTCACATTTCTAAAATTACTGGCTACAGCTTTCAGCTTTTAGTTCTTATAACACCTTTCTTTGTTACTCTGAAGATACATTTTGCACCAAGGTTTCTCTTTATCATGGAGAGGTTTATACTGCAACATAATCTCTTTAATAAATTAAATGTAGTAAGCTTGTCATAAAGGCATTTTTGCTGTTATCGAACCATTATATTATCATGTTTACATATTGTCTTCAAATCTTCAGTATTTTTGCTTGAGATATCAAAACTTTAAACAGCTTAGTATTGGTCTTCACATTTTTTTTGACCTGTTCACACCTGCTCACAATTCTTGTGTTGATTCATTCAAGATATGAATCAGCCAGTCTCTCATGGCATTAGACTGAGTGCTTATGTTCTATTTATTGCCCAGCATGCCACCTAAAACACTTTCAGAGTCTCTGCTCTCCAGTGCTGTTCAACAGGTTGTAATCTTCTGATTTGTTATTCTAGAGTTCATTTGGTTGGCAGTTTCTGTTGTTGCTGAGATCTCCCTGACCAAAAGACACTGAGGGATCGAAGAATCAAAGCCACAGCTTCTCCAGTACTGATTTCAATGGAAAGACCTTCAAAGAAATCAGACCTTCCTGTACTTGCCTCTTTTGGGTTCTTGAATATGCTGAAAAATTTTGAGCATATAAGAGCATAAGAGTTCAAGATTTTTCCCCATAATTTTAGAAAATCTTACAGTACCAAGGTGCACATTTGAAGTCTATAGCATTCACTGTTAAAGGAATTATGATTCATTATTTTAATTCATGAATGTAATCAGTATAATTATACGTCATTGTCAATTATTATCCTAATTCCACAAATGGTGAGCAGAGGCAGAGAGATTAACATAAGAATAGAACTTACTGAGGAGTGAGAAAAGATTTTCTTCTTTTTTTCTTTTTTATTTTTTTTCTTCAGTTCTGAGTACTGTGGAATTTCAGCAGATGTTCCATCAGCAACAGCAATCCTTTCAGATAATTGTCTTTTTTTCCTGTCTTGGGTAGTTCAGAGTGTGTTTCTCCAGTCTGTCCCAACTCAGAATTTCTGTCAGTCTTCTACCTGCATCTCCTGCCTGTTTCCACAGAATCACACAGAATCACAGAATGTTAGGGCTTGGAAGGGACCTCAAAAGATCATCTAGTCCAATGCCTCTGCTGGAGCAGGAACACCTAGATGAGGTTACACAGGAAGACATCCAGGCAGGTTTTGAATATGTCCAGAGAAGGAGACTCCACAACCTCCCTGAGCAGCCTGTTTCAGTGTTCTGTTACCCTCACTGAGAAGTTTGTTCTCAAATTTGTGTGGAACCTCTTGCGTTCCAGTTTGAACCCATTACCCCTTGTCTTACTGTTGATTGTCACCAAGAAGAGCCTGGCTCCATCCTCGTGACACTCACCCTTATACATATTTATAAACATTAATAAGGTCATCCCTCAGCCTCCTCTTCTCCAGGCTAAAGAGACCCAGCTCCCTCAGCCTTTCCTCCTAAGGGAGATGCTCCACTCCCTTAATCATCTTTGTTGCCCTGTGCTGTACTCTCTCCAGCAGTTCTCTGTTCTTCTTGAACTGAGGGGCCTAGAACTGGACACAATATTCCAGATGTGGTGTCACCAGGGTAGAGTAGAGGGGGAGGAGAACCTCTCTCGACCTACTAACCACACTCCTAATGCACCCAGGATGCCATTGGCCTTCCCGGCCACAAGGGCACAGTGCTGGCTCCTGGTCATCCTGCTGTCCACCAGGACCCCCAGGTCCCCTTCCCCTACACTGCCCTCCAACAGGTCATTCTTCAACTTATACTGGAACCTGGGGTTGTTCCTGCCCATATGCAAGAATCTACACTTGCCCTTGTTTCATTAATTTTTTCCTTGTCCAAGTCTCCAGCCTGTCTAGGTCTCACCAGATGGCAGCACAGCCTTCTGGCGTGTCAGCCACTCCTCCCAGTTTGGTGTCATCAGCAAACTTGCTGACAGTGCACTCTGTTCCCTCATCCAGGTCATTGGTGAATATATTGAATAGTATTGGTCCCAATACCGACCCTCGAGGCACTCCACTAGATACAGGCCTCCAACTAGACTCTGCCCCATTGATCACGAATCTCTGGCTTCTTTCCTTCAGCCAGTTCACAGTCTACCTCACTACCTGATTGTCCAGGCCGCACTCCCTCAGTTTAGCTGTAAGGATGCTGTGGGATACTGTGCCAAATGTTTTACCGAAATCAAGACAGACCACATGCACTGTTTTGCCATAATGTATCCATCTGATTATGTCTTCATAAAAGGCTATGAAGTTGTTTAAGCATTACTTCCTCTTGGTGAAACCACGTTGACTGGCCCTAATGACCCTCTTATCCTTGATATGCCTGGAGATGACACCAAGCTCAGGCCATCTCAGAAATCTGGTTACCACACTAGCAGATTAATAGCACAGAAGAGACAAACTGCCTTCTGTCTTTTGTTGTGCAAAACTTTCATTCTCTCAATCAAATGAAGAAAAGATACTGCTCATTTCTAGGCTGGAGGCATGGCACCATAGCTCAATGTCTTTGTCGTGTTTTATCAGACACTGCCTGAAAACAGATGAATTTTTACTTTTTCTATTCACTATTAGGAAGATTTTTATAAGAAGAGACAACAGGGAAAAATGCCTTATTTCAAATGTCAAGTTGCAACTTTCAAATTCAGTATTGTTACAATTAATCAAAAACCCAGAAAACCCCAAAACCTTCTGTAAGACGCCTAAATAGTATATATTTTCCCCTACCAGAATTTATGTAACTGTGTTCACAGATTGAGTTTGAATTTTCATAAATATATGGAATATACCCTGACATATATGTTAAATGATCAATTAAATCCAAATAAATGTTTAAAGAAAAGGTTATAAAATATGGAAAGAAAAAAATATACTGGCTTTATGTGGTCTTTCAAAAAAAAAAAGTATCAGATAAACAGCAATAAGCAATACAGTGGTTTCAAATGGCAATAATTCAAGAACTTTGAGAACATAATTGAAATTGTTGTGCCGGTATTACAGTATCATTAAGTAAATAATAAAATGGCATCTGAGTTGGTTATATGTTGAGACTGTCTTTATAGTTGCTGATGAGTTAGTATTTCATTTCAGTTATATAGGTGAAAATCTTTAATAATTTCTAGCAATGACAGCAGTGAATTTCAAATAGCTCCAAATACAATGCTAATGCTGCAGTTATTCAGAAGCATAACAAAAGCACCTTTTTAAAATTCTCAAAGTATTTATACTCATTACAATATCACCAAATTTTTGATTAAATAGAAGTGTCATTACTATTATTTTTTTATATAAAATTCTGCATTTGAACTCCTATGGCGGGTGCACCTGCCCTCTCTCCCCTATCCCAAAAGCACCAGAAACTTCTAGACCACATGACTCTTTGTCAACTGACAGGGCCCATGGCAACTAAGTCATCTTGACTGAGAGAAATTTCTAGACTGCTGACCATATACGACCACAGTTCAGATTCAGCTAGGGTATAAATGGGGTCCCATCCAGATTGAAAAGCTCTTCCTTGGAGCAAATGGGTCTGCAGACTCTCCCATTAGGTCAGGAATGCCCCCTAAAGGAAAACTCCTCAAGATTGGGAGCCTTATCGTATACAGGTGGATGACTGCACATTTTGAATAATTGTTCTAAAGTTTTGAGGATCCCCTGAATCTTAGTCAGCTGTGTAGTAATTGGATTCCCCTTGGTATCTTGAACCTGTGGTTTGCTGAATGCTTATCAGAATATAGCGTGATTTTGATTAAGAGCACATTTATTCTCGGCTTATCACTGGTTAAACTCTTTTGGTTGGAAGAGAAAAAATGTATTCCCCTTTTAGTATGCTGCCTGCCTGGCATAATTTTTTTATGTGCCTCTGCAAAAATGCCTGACAAAAAAATCTGAATTCCCATTTCATCTACAGTCATTGACCATAACTTTCTAGTGTCTGTGTAGTTCTAAAATTATTTGTTAATACTGATAATAGTAAAAGGCAACTGTAGTTTCATAAAAGAGCATTCAGTTTAGCCAGGTATCACATAGCTAGGTGCATTCTCCCTTTACAGAGTCTAAAATGTTCAGTCTTTTAATTATAACGATGATGTGTAAAATAATGTAAGTCTTCCATAAGTCTATTTTTGTTCCATTGTTAACAATAACTTTTACATATAATGTGACACTCTAATACTGTCATTCAAAACAGCATAGATCTTAACAGCAGATTCCATACACCTATTTATTAGCATTTAGTTTAATATTCTAACATATTTTAAAGCCCACATTTATTGAAATGGCAGCAAAATGCATAATAAAGACAATCAGTTACATGAATGTAAATTAAAACACTTTCTCATAAAAAATAAAGCAGTCTTGTTTGAAGTCACAATTTAGAGTGAGAAAAAAACAGTACATACTTAATTTGCAATGGTACCTACTGCAGTTACTCCACCACTATCTGTGGTTACAATGGGGATTAGTGATGATTATGGATTTCTGAGTCTAACTAAATTCCCACAATGATCTGGTGTCTTTTCTAGGAGCCAGAGGTAATACGTTGACTGATACAGAGTCAGAACATCATGAGGATCAAATTAATTATCCAGTTATGTAATATTAGGGAATAAACTGCCTTAGCTTATTGAATTATTTGGTATAATGCTTCTCAAAGAACTTGGTTAGAAATTCCTTACATAGAATTCACTTAGCATAAGTGAGTTTGCTTAACATACGTTCTGCAAGCTATGAACCTTTGAACCTTCTGTTTTGGTAAATGAAGAAGGCCTCAGAGTCTTCAAGGTTGAATATGAGGGCAGCTGCATCCCTGGAGGTAGATAAAGAAACAGAAAGACATCAAACAGAAGAATGTTTTGGCTAGAGCCAAAAACTTATTTTTCCCCAGCTTCAGATGCAAAATAGCAACCGAAGGTCAGGACCTATATTGATGTCCTGCCTGATGAAAATTAAAATATCCAATGAAGAACAGGGAAACCCCAGTCTCTAATTTTGTGATTGGCCCATAGTGGTGCATGGGAGGTGGGGGCTTGGATTGTGGGGGTATCATTGTCCAAAGGGTTTTTTTTGCTGAGGGTCCCTCTTCAGGATGCACCTAGGTCAAGCTGTTCTATGCTGTGCCTTGTAAATAAACTATTTATTTAAGGAGAATTTCTGGAATCTATGCCTGAGTCACTGCCAGAGGAAATCTAGGGAAAAGAAAGCTGTTAATCTGACTATTTTTACAACTGCCTTCTTATAGAAGAATTTTGGATATTATATCAGGTAAATAGCATTAGAAAAAAAAAAAGGCAAATAGTATCACAGAATCACAGTGTTCTGTCATCCTTACTGAGAAGAAGAATTTAAGTGTAACCTTTTGTGTCCTAGTTTGAACCCATTACCCCTTGTCCTATCATTGGTTGTCACCGAGAAGAGCCTGGCTCCATCCTCGTGACACTCACCCTTTATATGTCTGTAAACATTAATGAGGTCACCCCTCAGCCTCCTCTTCTCCAGTAGTTTAGCATAAGCTGAGTAATTCAAGGAAAGAAATAAAATAACAGTGATAGTAAGGAAAAGAGGTAGCTAGTAATGAGATTTAAAATAACCAAGCAGGTTATCGACAAAGGTTATAGACAGTTCCCTACCCCAAAATGTTCAGATACTATTAGGAAATTACTATGCGTAACCAGAGCTGGGTTGCCTCCTCTGTGGCTCATATCAATAGGTTCTAGTGCTCTTTACTTGAGCTTGAAGACCTTTCAAAACAAAAAAACAACTCAACCTAAGTCACAGAAAGGGACTGACAACAGATAAAGGAAGTTTAAGCTCTTCTCTGTCTTTAGCAACAATCTGAAATATGAGTTTTCCTCATTTCTAATGATTGTGTTAATCACTAGGGTACCATCCATGCTGCCACAAGTATCTTTCATTTTGAAGTGGCTATGGTTAATCTAAGAGAAAGTTGTACTGTTTTCTCACAGTGCCAGCTACATATTCTGAATTGATTCATGCCCCAAAAACAGCTCTGCTTAGAAACATTTAAAGTTAAGTAAAAAAAACCTAGCTCTATTGACTTCATTCTGGTTTTGTGCTTTTTTTTTTTCTTTTTTTTTTGCCTTTTTTTTTCTCCATCTAAGTAGAATCCACATTCTCTGACTTGCAACCACTTCCTGCAGAGGTAAAGAAAGAAGTTCCCTCATCATGGTTGTCATACAACTTGCCAAGACTCTGTGCTTATGTGAATTGTTGTCTTGCTCTTCTTACTGCGTTCTTGTTGTAAAGCCTCAGCCTGAGGGAAAATGCATTCTTTTCTGGGAGCCCCACATAAAACTAGCCCACAAAGGCTGCAGTAGGAAGCAGTGCAGCAGTCCTCTACTCTCTTCCATCATACCCTGTTTACCGCTAGTATCATTTCTACTACTGTTGGAGCAGCTAAAGAAAAAATTATTTAAAAGGAGAGGTTGCTCCAACTCCAACATTTGTAGATGCAATAGTCTGAGTTTGATAGAGACACAAATGGGGGCCAATAATTCAAAAGGTTGTTGCAATGAAGCACTTTTGACAAATGAATAGATGAGATGTCTTTATGTCAGGGAAAGAATTAAGAAAAAATTTGAGCTAGGGTGCAAAACACCAAAGAACAATAAGCAGAGACCAGTGAAATGGAAAATCATGAAAAATAAATCGTTAGAAATTGAAATGTTATAAGGGAGTTACGGTCTTCCAAAGGAAAAATTAGTTCACTTTGTATGTATTTTACCTGGTGTGTTACCATTTCATAGTTTTAACTAGAGGATAATTACTGCATACTATTAATTTCTAGCGCAAAACGTAGAGTAGAGAGTAATTTAGTATAAGGAAAAGTGGGTTACTTGAATTCCAAATTTCCAGAATAAAAATGTGATAAGTAAAGAGCTATTTAAATTTTAAACTGGTATTGTAAAACATGTCTTTGGAAAGAGTGCTCCACAGCCCCAGACAATTTGAGTGAAGATTGAAAAATGGCTGTAGGCACATGGTTTGCTGTGTATATATATTAACTCAACATAGGATAGTATATTATGTTTGTAATCAAAGTGTTAGGTGATTTTATTTGTACTACATCCTTTTTCAGATAGAACTAAATGAGCTTTTGCCACACTTGATAGGCAAGATGACAATTCCAAAACTGTTGATATTTTGTACTAAGTAATTCCATTTATGATACTAGCTTTTTCCTTAGTGCATCATTTTGTATAAAAAAAATAAGTTTAGTGTTTCTAGCACTGGTGCTGCAGACTAATATCACAAAGATGTCAAAGAGACAAACACATGTAGATAAGGCTAGGTAATAATAATAAATAAAACATTAAAATAATCTCTTATTCATTTGAGACTCCTACCTCACAAAAAATAAGTGCCACTACACAGATTTCTCCTCCCTCTGATCTCAAGATGAAACAATATTACTTATAGCAAGAATAGTTAAGAATAACAGGTAGACACAGACTTCTCTCTACTTACTTGACTCTAATGTTTATGTCTCCTCGTGCAAACTGTGTAGGTAAAATAGGTGTGGAGAAAAAGACATAGGTGTATTTCCTATCATTTATACATTCACCCTAGAATTCATTTTTTAAGACTTAAGCATCTCCCACCCTCTTTGTCCTGACTGGTCTGACAGAGAGTTGTGGATAACTAATGTTCTTAGCTTAGGGATGTGACCAGCATGTAGAAGTAGCATATCTAAATCCCCTGATACTTTGGGATTTGGGGATTTTTGGTTTTGGATTTTAACATACTTAGTGTACCTTGTTCAGATACGTTATGTAGTATATTATACATTGTTTACATCAGTTGGTATACATTGTTCAGATCTAGAAAGCATTCCTTTAAAGGTAATTAATCTAAGGCGGTGAGATAAACTATTGTTAATGGAAGAAAATACAGGTTGTAGACAGCTAGATGAAAGGCTAAGACTAGCATGTTGCTTGTCATGTCATGAACAGTGTTTTTACTGACTTTTGCAGATGTTTATTAAACCTTGAAAAGTCTGAAAAGTATTAACTAATACTAGTTAACATGAAAGATCATTTTCTTTGACTGACCTTTTAAAATAAACTGTAAATGTTCTTTCAGAGTTAAAACTGTGTGACTTCTAGTATCAGTAAGAAAAGAAGGTAAAACAAATCTTAGCTTGTGAGTTGCCTCTGGATTTTGGTATGTACTGGATATCAGTGAGATCAGAAGATGGAATTGACAGACATCAATTTATAAACCCATGCTGGATTTTTAAATCTACTGAATTACTTTAGTAGTCCCTTGAGTAACTTCAGTGTGATACACAGAACATTGAAGCTGATAGAAAAATCTTATACTAAAATCAATAAGCTTGGAATGTGACCTATAGTTCCTCGACATGTTTGTAAGTCAGCAGGGTGATATAACAAAAATACCTTACAAATGATATTTTTATTGCTTTTGTTGGATTTTGTTGTGTGTTGATCCACATTAAGATGTATGACAGAGATCTCCTAAGATACTTATTTTAGGACACATATCTTCAAGACACCCACACCTGCTGATTTCAAAATGTTTATTCCTAATTCCATTGTCTAATAACCTTCTGTATTGCCAGATGATTAAAAAAGTATTTCATACACAAGGGAGCTACGCATGTCATATTGCTACTTTTTAAAAATAATACTGTACTTTTAATATAATTCTTTACATGCTTTCTACTCCTTTCTAATAATGGACTACAAGTGTTGCTGCAACTTCTTGCTTAATATAGGACTGTACTCTTCCTTTTATCTACTTAGAGTATCATATATGAATAAACCAGTGATCCCGAATTTTTTCAAACCCAGGGAAAATGATGTTGAGCAACAAAGATATAGCTAGCAATAAAAATTGCTTTTACAAAATAAACTTCATTTACTTTGTATATCCTGAAGATGTGACTAATATTAGAGGATCTCACAGGTCTGCCACATCTGGAGAACAAGCAACATAAGCAGTCAAAAGCAGAGTAATCATGAGGCTACACAGCTATATTTCTTTTCTATGTAGCATATTGAATCATAAATCCACTTCTAAAAGGTTAGAGCAATAATCTAAGAGATAAAAAATTATTCCAATCCTCCAGGCAGAGAAAACATTAATTGTTAATATCCCACATCCTAGAAGTTATTCTATCATGTCTTCCTTTGCTGTTTTAAGAGTGATATACACTTCTCCTCTTAAGCTCACTTTTATGTGAGAAAGTGCAGTTGAAATACCTATCTCTTCACAACCCAGAACTGGGTGTATATATAGGAGGAAGGAGGATGTGCATATTTCTTTTCTTCTCTGTTTCCAATTGGTTAGCTTAAACAGATTCCTATATAGTTGTCTGGCTATCGGAAACATTAATAAAATTTCCCTATGTACTTTGTGGAGCTCTGTTTTCTTGATTTTTAGTGGTTATGGACCTTAAAGACCCATCCAACAAGATGTTTAAATGGACCCTTAGACTACCGAAGCTTCAACTAGTCATAGTACAGCTTCTTCAGGAGAACAGGTTAGAAAAGACCTTTCTAAGACACAGATGTCTAAAGCTACTTTAGACACACAAGGCCGTAGTCATTGCAGAGCATGCATTTGATTCCTACCAAAATCCATTTAGCATCTAGAAAACAGGTATTTCAGAGTTTAAAACCTGTCTTTGGAAAGCCTACTCAGACCCACAGAATAACATAAGGTGAAAGAGACAGCTGGAAGTAATCTAGTTCAATCACTTTCTCAGACTAAAGCTAGTTTAGAAGTTAGGTAAGGTTGCTCAGGGTCTTGTCTAGATGAATTTTCAGTATCTACAAGAGTAGAGATTCCACGTACTCTGGCCATCCTATTGCAGTACTGTCTCTGTGATTTATTTTTTCCTTATATCTAGGTAAAATTTTCATTGTTGCAACTTATTTCTCATATATTTTACATTAAACAAATAACATTCGTATTCTTCTCCATTGGTAAGTAGTGCTATTTTCTGCTCACCTTTGCTCTTCATGAAATTTGCCACCTGGTTTTGTAATGACCCAGTATGAGTGCGAAAGATTGAAAATACTTTTCATTCTGGTTATGAAGTCAACTTCAAAGCACACATATGGTAGTCAGTTGCATAAAGCAGCAAAGTGCCAGAGGCATGACAAAGAGCAATAACGACCCACATAGGCCATTATGCAAACCATTCTTTCAGATTAAAATAGCAAACTGTGTGTCTAAATCAATAACTGCCTTTGAGATTCAACCACATTTTCAGAGACGCACATAGCAAAATAGAGAGAGCCCTTTCTATATTGACTCTTACACACTTTTAAGAAGCTGACAGATGCTGGAAATCACAGTCAAAACATATTCTTTTGTGCTGTTCTTTCCATGCAGTATCTTGTGTCAGCTAACTTTTAGGTACTGCAGAGCTGAGAATGAAACTACCTAAATGCTTTTGCTAAATCTAACTCTTTTTTATTCAGTTTTGAGAAGGAAGGCTAAGACACTTACCTCTGGAGTATGGATGAATATCACAAACATGACACATAAATCCAAGTGAGCTACTTCATGCCTTTTTTTTCCAGTAGACCATTACATTTTCATTATTGTGTCTGTTTATTTTACTTTCTGTTTGCTGATGTGTGTTACACAGTCCAGATCTTTACCTATTTATTTGACTGAATTCACTTTTATATGTTATAAAGTCAAATATTTTAAGTAAAGAACACATGTTCCAAGAAAGCAATGTGGAGAAGAAACAGGAGGAATAGTTTGACTCTTCTGCCCACACAATGTTAAATTCCTTCTTCCATCCTGTCCTCAGCCAATGAATTTTAACAGCTCAAACATAATTCTTGCATTCTTGCATATAGACCTACTTTTCTTCTAAATTCGTTGCAAAGATGACAATTGGGATAGGTCAAACCATGAAATAAATCTTTGAAATAATTTATCTTCTCTGAAAAAAGCACTGAAATGGCTGAAAATAGACAGATTGTTCAGATCCCTGCTGGTAAGGCTAAATCTGGTGATAAAAGGAGAATACCTACCAAATTTCACTACCACCCATCACCATCATCTGGGAAATGTTGAGTGTTAATGAAGAACATGACTAACAGTATGTATGTATATATAAAACTTGTTGATTTTGACTTGAACTGCAATGTGTTGCTGTGGCTTAGATTTGTTCTTTATTTTGTGGTGTATTTTTTTTTTTTTTCTCCAAGGAATGTCTATAGGCATTATTATAACGTACACAATGCTTAAGAGGTATGCTATAGACAGCATAACTTAGAATAATCAGATTTTTAGCAGTCATATTTAGAGGGTTCAAAGAGTAGTAAACAGATTTATTTAAGTGCAGGGTTGCTCCTGAGTACAGTAATAATAAGAAGAAATAGTCTTTCTTAATCTTAATAAGTGGTATTTCATTTTTCTCTAAATTTCACTGATTTCACACACACTTCTCTTGTACTTCTATTAATAGGAACCTCCTTGACAAACAAAGTGTATAACGGTAATCCTTAGTGCATATAGCACATTTTTTGTGAGGAAATCTTCAGACATTTTATAAAGGAGATCAGTGTCATTCTTCTGATTTGAAAACATACAGTTCACACTTTTATGATTTGGGGCAGGTTGTAAAACTCTTGAAAAAGCACATTACGTCACATATATCATATATCAGACCTTTTGGTTTGTAGTTAAATTTACAATGAAATCTGAAGAAGAATGGTGTGACAGACATTGAGACATCCTGGAATATTCAGAATATTCTATTAATCTTATAAACACTTCTTAAAAGCCAGTTAGTGATTAGACACTCAGCACAACTGAATTCCTCCTGCAGAATTAAAAACAGTTGGAGACAATCAAATAAAAACATCCAATTGTCAATGTTGTGTTCTCTCCTCTTTCACAAGAAAAGGAACAAGAAATTTCTTTACCTAAATCAAGTATCCTGGCTTTACTAACAGGGTTACACTGACCAACACCAACTGATTCTAGACTAATATCTAATTCCTTAGACCTACTACATATTTCAGAAGAAACTAAGGAGAACACAAGTACCTGAGTATCAGTACACAAGACAGATGTAGGAGGCATTTAAAATTGTGAAGTTATGTTGTACAAGGATCACATCAATTAATGGTATTTTCCATAATGAAAACAGGCTGGCTACTGGGTAATTTTACATCTACTAAGGGAAGCACAATTTAATTTTGAAATATACTGATCAAAAACCTCAACGTAGAAGACAATTACTCCATTGACCCAACTTAGATTTCTAAGAAATTCAGTTAGTAAGACTGAAGTCACTTAAGGAAGTTGTCAGAAGTCAGACAGGTAGCTGAGGAACTAAGATCAGATTTATGACTAAAATACAGTTAATGGAATGGAATGGAATAGAAATAGAATAGAATAGAATAGAATAGAATAGAATAGAATAGAATAGAATAGAATAGAATAGAATAGAACAGAATATAGAATATTTTCAATTGGAAGGGATCTATGACAATCATCTAAACCAACTGCTTGACCACTTCAGGGTTGACCAAAAGTTAAAGTATGTTATCAAGGCCATTGTCCGAATGCCTATTCAACACTGACAGGCATAGGGCATCATCCACCTCCCTAGGAAGCCTGTTCCAGTGTTTGATTATCCTCTAGGTAAACAAATACTTCCTAGTGTCCAGTATGAAACTCTCCTGGTGCAGCTTTGAACCATTCCCACACGTTCTGTCACTGGATACCAAGCAGCAGAGCTCAGTACCTCCCTCTCCACTGTAGGGAGCAATGAGATTGACCCTCTGTCTCCTTTGAACAGGACAAACCCAGATTCATTAGCTGCTCCTCATATGACATCCCTTACAGCCCTTTCGCCAGCTTCATTGCCTACCTCTGCTCTTCTCCTTTTGTTCTGACTACTCATACAAGGAAAAATAATGTGAAGACAGATAAAAGAGAACATGGTCACTGGAGTAAACATCTGGGACCGTTCAGGTAAAAGAAGTCTAAGTGAGGATCTTATTCATATTTCCAAATACCTGAAGGGAGGCTGCAAAGAGGATGGATCCAGGCCCTTTTCAGTGATGCTCAGTGACAAGGCCAGAGACAAGGGGCACAAACTAAAACACAGGAGGTTCCCTCTGAACATCAGGTAACTGCTGTTACCTCTTTGAATATCAGTAACAGAACTCAGCCCATACCTCCACCTGACAACACCAGTGTCAGACAATGATGAGTTCATCATGGCAATCTTCACTAAATCATTATGATTACTTAATTTTAAGAAGCTATATGTGCCATATGGCTTCATAAATTTTAGTTTATTACAGCCATTACCTAGATGAAAAATACTTCTTTTTAACAGATTTAAAAAAAAAAAAAAAGATGAAAATCTATAAGCAGAAGATGGTTAACATTTATATTCTGGTAGCTGACATTAAACCATTTCAGTTTACATTAGCATATCTGCCTTTGTTTGTGTTTTTGTTTGTTTTTTTTTTTTTCCCCTGCTGTGTTTCCCAAGCAGATTACATTTAATTCCTCCATATATGCCTGGTATTGAAGCTACAAGAGATTGATGGAGAAATTCAAGTTTTATTTCTTTGATAGTCTTTTTTTACTTAGAAAGTCAATAGTTGACAGGTGTACATAGCAAATACTGTATAAACCATGAAGACAGACATCGTAGAGCAGTGTGTCCTTAACAATCTGTAAAAAACAAATTGCTATGAGATAACTCCATCATTTTGTCTGAATGTATTTACTGTTACATGTTCATAATTAACTGATTTTATTATTAAATTCAAATAGGAATTTTCTTAGATGTGTATTTGTAGAATCATAGAATGGTTTGGGTTGGAAGAGACCTTATACTAGACCAGGTTGCTCAAAGCCTCATTCAACCTGGCCTTGAACTCTTCCAGGGATGAGGCATCTACAACTTCTCTGGGCAACCTGTTCAGTGCCTCACCAACTTCATGGTGAAGAATTGCTTCCTTATGTCTAATCTTAATCTACCCTCTTTCTGTTTAAAGACATCACCCCTTCTCCTATCACTACATGCTCTTGTAAAAAGTCCTTCTACAGCTTTCTTGTAGGTCCTCTTTAGGTACTGGAAGGTTGCTATAAGGTCTTCTTGGAGCCCTTGGTTCTCCAGGCTGAACAAAACCATCTCTCAAATCCAACTCTCAAATCCATGTTTCTCTAATTGTAATATGAAGAATAATGATTCTTACAATAGGAATGACCCTATGTGACTTCATTAATAACTACACACATCATGATGCTGAAGTGCAAGTTTTTGCAGAAGTACAAATAATCATTACTGCTGAGTGCAATCCAGTTTATTCATATCCTTATACAGATGGTGTACACATAGAATTAAAAAGATCATCTTCAGTAGTTATAGTGCACAAAGTACACATTAGATAATTTCTAGTTCCAGGAAAAGACAAAGGCATGCTGACTAAGCAAGCATGGGGAATTATGAGACTTTTCTTTCCGTTTTCATGATGTTTTAGTAACAAGAAATGTCTGCTGCAAATCAGATTCCCTAGGATTATGAACGTGTCCCATGCAACTATGTTTGTGACAATGACAAATCTGATAAATATAGGTGGGATTTGTTCTGCCATGGAAAGAGGTATTTGATTTTACGTGTGAATAAATTGTTAATTCTTCCAGGCTATGCTATGATAATACAGTAATCTAAATGATGCTTTCTAACAAACTGTTTTCTTGAAAGCTATCATGTATTTCAGTTTTCCAGGTTTCCCTACTGGGCATGTGACATTATTGGCTACAGACAGGCCCTTCTTCTGTGCAACAACAAGATTGTACTACACAGTTCTTCCTCTCTAGGTACAGCAATAGAGTCTGGAAATCTGAGGAAATTATTCTCCTTTAGTACGTAGTAGTTTCTTGTTAATAGTAACAAAACAATATGCTAGAAGAAGATAATTTAATTTTGCTTTTTTTTTTTTCTGTGCTCTCTATCAAGTCGAGAAAATATCTGTACTATGAAATAATCCAGTTTTCTAGCTCCTTCACAGGTCTCAGTCTCCTGATTGTCCACACTGTATAACATCATTAACTTCTCTTTCTGGGAAGAAAATAATCTTCCCCAAAACAAAATGCGATTGTTTTATTCTGTGGATAGTTCACTCTGAGTACCCTTTCAATAATGTTTACAGGTAAGAATGCACTATGTTTTTGTCTCTCTGTTCTACTTAATGAACTAACACTACTCTGTCTGACATTACATCATTGAGCACCTGTAGAGCTTTTCTGACATTCTGTCACACCTCAGTTCCTCTGAAGATGTATCATAAGTACCCCACTGGAGTATGCTTTATCCTTCATTTTAACTCAGAAACTTAGAACTGAAATGCCCCCTAAAATATTAGTTATGCCTGAGAGCTTCCAGGTACTATGTAACACTCAATCAGCTCTGGAAGTGTCTCATATTAAGGTGTGTGAACCACAAGCCCCTTACAGCTTTAATCCAGGAGCTGGGGCTTATTCCTTGAAGCAGAAGCATTTAACAACGTAGAAGTAGCTCTATAATCTAATTCAGAATTAAAACATACTTTCAAATCTTTGTGCAGACTCTAACAGCCTGATGTAATGCTTCCCTTTCCATTATAGATGCAGCATACAAAAGGTTTGTTTCCTTCAGGACATTGCATCACTACTAAAGGATGAGGATGTCATCCGTGTCAACTGGTCTGAAACTCTGAAGAATAAGAACAAGATTCCTGCTTTTAAACTTCAGTACTTCAAATTTAATTCTTTTAGGTTTGACCGGCTACACTTCTCACCAACAGTTTCCTGATACTATTATTCCCACAAATAACCTTTCAGAGACCGCCTTTAATACAAGTAAAATAATCACATGTTACTCTCTTTCTCTGCTTGGAAGACCAAAGACAGTAAACAAATAAAGAGCAATTGTTGCTACACAATAAAGAAGAATATTCTGTCGAAGATCTGAGCAAACAGAAAATGCTGACAAGATTGTGGTAAAGAAAATGAAAAGGTACAGAAATGACTGAATCAAAAGGAGTTCAAAATATGAAAATATTTATGAATATAGTTCCCAGACTGTATTAATTCCTTGTCATTTCTAACTCATTGAGACATTACAAAGGTGTTCACATCTCCTCAGCAATAGAACCCAACCAGAAGCTACAGAAGCTACCTATCACTTCGATCCATGTAAAATAAAACTGCTAGTCAAATAACGGAGTATAGTTCTTATTTCCTTGAAAAAAAAGCTTCTTCCTATCACCATTATTTTGGTTATTAACACCTATCAAATGTGCTTCAAAATCTCATTAGATCTGTCTAAAATTAAGATTTTGTAAATTAAAAGACACAAACTGTAGCTAAAAGAGCCATGATAATAACAAGGGTTCCATCTAATTTTCTTTAAAGAGTTGAAAAAACCAAACCAACCCAACCAACCAACCAGCCAAACAAACAAACCAGTCGAACAAACAAAAAACAACAAACACACCAAAACTAAAACCAAACCATAACCCAAATCAAAACCAGTGACTACAAGACCTGTATAAGGCAAATACTATTAAAAAAAAAAAAAAAAGAAAACAAAAGGTAAAAATTAACTTTTTGTATTTGGTTTATTTTCACTCATATTGATTTGAAATAATTCAGTTAAAATATACAGGCTATGGCAATTAATGGGCTGTTGCAAACAACATTGACTGTAAACAACCTAAGCACGCTATTTTTTTTCAAAGGCTGTCTACAAGTGTTGTGCTATTATGACTATTTAATACTGTTTACAATGTGCTAAATTTTGCTGAAGATTTTAAGTACAGAATCACAAGTCAGCCATTGAGCACTGTTTTTATTCTTAGAACAACTATTGCAAAATATGAAAGAGGAAATTTTGTGTTGAATTGAAGGAATACACAACAAGTAAACAGCCTTCACAACCTTGTTCTTCATATCACAAAATACCAAAGAAATCTTGTAATTATTTTAAGAATACTTCATGAGGGAAAAAAAATCCATATTTTTTCTATTATACATGTGGCAGACAAACTCTTACTATTTTTGGTTTGTCATCACAATATATAGTACCTTATTTGGTTAAGAAAAGTAGCAAGCAGATATTTTATCTTTCTTACTTACAAACAAAGGATATTTGACAGCGAGCAAAGAATAGATATGAATTTGTTGGTCACTTATGACTTCCCCATAGCAAGATTTGCTACAAAAGGAAGACCACTTATGATATTTAAAGGTATGTGACATGAGTATACATTCCTAAGGCAGTCTGCTTGCAAGCAATCTGTGACAGACAAAAGTGCTATGAAATAAACTGGAATTGACAGAGTCCATAAAACAAGCTGTGCACTTGCCTGAGGATGTAAAGTACCAGGCAAAGGTCCATAAACACTTGAAGTCTAAATGTAGTGTACTATGTCCTATGTTTTTAAAGAGACGTAGATACATACAGAATATTTTTATATTTTCTGAAGGAAAAAAAAAGTGTTTTATCTCCTTGGTCCAAATGTAAGGTTGAGAGGAGAAAACAAAACCAAATCAAAATAAAAACTCCTAAAGAGTATGGAGAGCTTGGGGGGATGGGGGTTTGTTTAGTGAATGCAGGTATATTGACTCTCAATTAAAGAGCATTTCAGTCCTATAGAAGTGACTACCCTCAGCAGTTGACATCTTCTGTAAGTCAACAGTGTGCCCTGGTAGCCAAGAGGGCCAGCCATGTCCTGGGATGTATCAAGCACAGCATTGCCAACTGGGCAAGGGAGGTGATTGTCCTGCTCTACACTTCACTAGTGTGGCTTCACCTGAAGTACTGCCAGCAGTTCTGGGTGCCACACTATAAAAAGGATATAAAGCTAGTGGAGAACCGCCAGAAGAGAGCTACAAAGTTGATGGAGGCTTTAGAGGGGAAGCTGTACAAGGAGCAGCTAAAGTCACATGGTTTGTTTGACCTGGAGAAGAGAAGACTGAGGGGAGACCTCATAATGGTCTACAACTTCCTCACAAGGGGAGAAGGAAGGGCAGGCACTGATCTCTTCTCTCTAGTGACCAACAACAGAGCCTGAGAAAATGGCAGGAAGATATGCCAGGGAAAGTTTAGGTTGGACATTAGGAAGAGGTTCTTCACCCAGAGGGTGGTGGAGCACTGTAACAGGCTCCCCAGGGAGGTGGTCATGGCCCCAAGCCTGGCAGTATCCAAGAAGTGATTGGACAACGCCCTCAGACACATCGTGTGAACTTTGGGGTTATCCTATGCAAAGACAGTGATAAAGGGAATTAACAATTAACTAATTAACACTTAAAGAACTAACCTTTAACCCAGAACACAACAGCCTTGCTTAACTTTGTGTAACTTATTGTACAAGAAACAGGAGTTCACTGTCGCAGTGCAAAGATAAAAAACCTTGGTTGCATCCTTGGTGCATCCTTGGGTGAACTAGATAACAGAAACTTGGGCACAGGACAGGAGATATGCCAACTCTAACCAACACTGAACTGAATATAGTGTGTACCTCTAGCTGCCATCATAATTTCTTGGTATACCAAATATCCCTGCTTATTTACATACTACTTCATCGATTGTTACTGCTTTTATTGCTTCTCAAGCCTCATGAAATTTAAACATAATTGCTGTATAGCAGATAGATCCTCTTGTAATATGTGCCAGTGACAAATATACAGTTGCTATTTTTTATATAATCTGTGAAAGGGAGTTTAGTAAGCAAATTATGTTGGTCAAGACATCCTCTTACATTGCAACACATTAGTGCAGCACTTAAAATGCATTCCATCTGTAAGGGCCATGCATGCCCATACCTGTAATCAACATGCAATGAGGGATTCATCTCCCTTACCTATCATCTGGCTTTTCTCTGTGCTGTAATATGCCATCACCACAGATATTAAAAGACAACAGCTTTTTCATTAACTCTACAAAGCCTCCAAAATAGAATTGGTAAGGCTTCTTTAGTCTAGACTTATATTGGTCTGCTTGTCTATCTGTTACGACAAGTGTATAATGAGCAGATAGCTACTACCTGTTACAGTTTAAATTTAGCTTTGGGCAATTGTGCAATGTACAATGTAGCACTTACTGTTCTTATAATTTTGAAACATTTCTGTAACTAATACAAAATAGTAGCTGGGTTATTATTACATGTGTTCCAACTGAGGAGTACAAGCACAGGATGACAGTAGAGATCTTGAAAATGTGAACATAACATGAAACAAGAAGCTCCAGTCAATAAACAAATTATTAGTGGTCAATTACTGATCAGTAAAAGAAGGATGCCTTGGTAGCTGGGTAATACTAGCTTTAGGGGTAGCAAAGGAAACATAGAACAAGTATCCAGTATGTATAAATGTAACATGTAAGTGAATTCTGATATCATGTGGAATTGCTGACCAGTGATAAAAGAACAAGGTGTAAAGCACATGAGAAAAATGCATAAACATAACTTCAAGCAGATTCTACAGTGAGTAAAAAGAAATGGTTACCACCGATGCCATAGTTCTTCTGGAAAACATATAGTGATGCATATAACATACTGTTAAACCTTTCTCCTGCTTTCTTGAGTGAAACAGCCCAGTGGGTTTTAGAACACAAAAGGTATAGGAAGGGTGAGTGTAATGCCAAAGGAATGGGCTGGATTCAAGAAAGACTATGTATATTAAACTGTTACATTGTTAGGAACTTCAGATGATAAATATTAGCATCTTTGTAACTTGAATGGCAATAAATTTTGAATAGACTATTAGGAGTCTAATGACACTATCAGTAAATTTCTGGATTGACAAGTAAGGTACGCTGCTTTTTCACATATAAGTGTCACGGTGGTTTTGGTCTAGCACCCCTGAGACTTGATTCTATTAGGATGCAGTGTTTGCACTACTCTGGAAGTTCTTACCTTTTTTCTGTTTCATCCTTACATAGTGACTTGTTCAGCTGTTCAGTGCCCCATCGTCTAGAAAAGTGCTAACAGTGGAAAAATAAGATTGGGAAGTGAATAAAGAAAAGAATGATCATGGATAGGATTGATTGGTAGATCCATTTTGAAGGACCTGTAGTAGTAGAATTTATCTGCAAGTACAGTCAGACGGAGAAGAGGATGAATATATTGAATGGCCTTTCTCAAGGAAGTTGATGGATGAGTCCATCTACAAAGGGTATTTCTTTTGCTGGAGTAATGTCTGGATTTTTGTGGAAGACCTGTAAAAGTAGGGAAATTATGGTTTTTGCATCAAATGGGAGTTATATCTTGTTTGGAAGGCTATCCAAGCACCGTTATCACGTATCTCTTCAATCCCTCTTCTATGACAGTGTTCACATCACGCCACTCTCTCCCGGTCCTCAACATCAAAAGAAAAAACAAACAACTGAACAAAAAAACCCCACCCAAACAAACCCTCAAGGAATAAACCAAAATTTACCACAGTAAAATGGATTTTATTAAAGGATTATTTAGTTTGTAGGTAACTCTCTCTTACAAGAAATATAATATCGTTTTATAAATAAGTCAATAGCATTTTCTAGCTACAAATTTCCTCATGTTTTGATTTCACGAAAAGCTAGCAAAGGTTTCAGAGTTCATTATTTCTCAGTCTATTTTTTATGAGAGATAGTCTGTGTGCTTCGTTGACTGAATTCTGTTCCTGGTCCATTTATTACCTGACATAATATAGATTTTTTCTTTTTTTGACAGGAGTTCTTTCTTCTCCATTACCTGCTAGCTAGCTTGTTGCCACACACACTTGCTTCTTCTCTCATGAAATGGGTGTCCAGTAGATCATTAGAGTCATAGTTTTCCTATTTGAAATCCTTGTACATCTATTCACTATTATGAGATCAACTTTTCAAATATTTCTCCACTGTCACAGCCATGTTTCCTCAGTATTCATGTTAGACCAAGTAACATACAACATTGCCCGTGAAAAGCACCACGGAAAAATGTCAGACACCATTTTGGTAGAGGCAAAGAAAATCATTCTATATACCACAACTCTGCAAACAACATCCTTTGATGCATAAAATTTAACAAAGCAAATGAAAGACTTGATGAGTCACACAGTAAAAAGCAAGTTGATTTCCCACTCACAAGACAGTAATATTCTGATTCATCAGTGGAATGCATAATTCAATTCTAAAATTAAACAAACAACACAAACCCAACCCAAAACAAAACCAAATTAAAAAATCAGCAAACAAATAATCTAAAACAAAAACACAACAACAGCACCTCTTAATCCTCTACAGAAATATTGTCTGTTTCTTTTCAGACAAATGATTCAGGGAAGGAATCTTCTCCCCTGGTAAACTTGCTTTCGAGATGAGATTATTTCATCTTCTTAAAGAGGTGTATTGATGGGTTTAGCACAGATGGCAAACATGACAGATGTTTATTTCCAGAGTATGTTTATGTATCAGAAGCTTGGTTTATGGAATGACACGCTTGAAGACAGATTTATAAACCACATGACACTGATATATTTTTTAGCTTTTCTGGGCATCATTAGAAATTAGAAATGAGAGATTCTTTCTCCCTTGATTATAACCTTTGATGCAGAACTACCCTAAAAACTTAAAGTTTAATTAGTCAGTGTTTCTGAAATGATCATGAATTGATAATATTATGCACTTATGAAGAGAATAGATGTAAACTTGAAATAAATCCTGGTGTACATATGAAATAACATAAGAGCAATAACATGCAGTATTTAGCTGAAAATAAAAACAATATGAATTAAGAGAAAGGATTTTAAATGCTATCAGAAGTATGTAGCCTTCCAAAGGAAAATAAAAAAAAAAAAGATGACATAACCTACTGGCATGTATATATATTATATGATTCTCGTGCTGTCTAAACACAAAACTCAGAGATCTAGTACAAAGAGAAAGATGGTATTCCTCAAGAATTTAATTTAATATTTCCATTAATGATCTTTCACAAAGGACATATAATCAATATAAAAATAATCAAGAAAAAGAGTGGATTTATAAAATATGAATTTGAAAAGAGACAAAAGAAATAGAAAAATATATGAATTTCATGTTTTTTACTTTTACAGACTTGTAAGAATGTCTCAGATAAACTGAAATTTCATGTTCTAAATTATAAGAAGCAGGAGAAATAGATGAATATATAAGTAAATCACAATATGACCATGAATTGATAATATTATGCAGTTATTAAGAAAATAAATTTAAACCTGAAATGAATACTAGTACATATATTAAACTATTCACTGCATTGTATGCTGTTTTCTGAGGTCTATTCACTGCACTGGGAAGTGACCCTAGGACAAAGATGTGACTAAAGGAATACAGGCATACAGTAAAAGCTGAATGTGTGAGCATAGGATGACACTGGAGACCCCAAGATCATCAAGAAGTCACCAGTGGTCATATATTGATGGTAATGCAAATATATGAGCTTGTCGAAACTAGCTTTAGGTGTAATAAAAATAATAAAAAAACAAGATTCACCTAAAATATGTAGAAGAAGCTAAAGGTAGAAAAGTGAAGTATAACATTCTGTTTCAATGATGAAGGCCATCAGGACAGGCTGAGAGAGTAGAGGTTGTTTAGTCTGGGGAAGGGAAGGCTCTGGGGAGACATATTGTGGCCCTTCAGTGTTTAAAGGGGGCTTATAAGAAAGACCACAGAATAACAGAATGTAAGGGATCGGAAGGGACCTCAAAAGATCACCTAGTCCAATTGCCCTGCCAGAGCAGGAACACCTAGATGAGGCTACACAGGAACGTGTCCAGGCAGGTTTTGAATGTGTCCAGAGTAGGAGACTTCACACCCCCCTTAGCAGCCTGTTCCAGTGTTCTGTTACCCTCACTGAGAAGAAGTTTCTTCTCATATGTAAGTGGAACCTCTTCTGTTCCAGTTTGAACCCACTACCCCTTGTCTTACTGTTGGTTGTCACCAAGAAGAGCCTGGTTCCATCCTTGTGACACTCACTCTTTATATATTTGTAAACATCAATAAGGTCACCCCTCAGTCTCCACCAGGCTAAAGAGCCCCCACTACTTCAGCCTTTCCTCCTAAGGGAGATGCTCCACTCTCTTAATCAGCTTTGTTGCCCTGTGCTGGACCCTCTCCAGTAGTTCCCTGTCCTTCCTGAACTGAGGGGCCCAGAACTGGATACAATATTCCAGACGTGGTCTCACCAGGGCAGAGTAGAGGGGAAGGAGAACCTCTCTCGACCTACTAACCACACCCCTTGTAATACACCCCAGGATGCCATTGGCCCTCTTGGCCACAAGGGCACAGTGCTGGTTCATGGTCATCCTGCTGTCCACCAGGACCCCCAGGTCCCTTTCCCCTGCACTGCTCTCCAACAGATTGTTCCCCAGCCTATACTGAAACCTGGGGTTGTTCCTGCCCAGATGTAAGACTCTACACTTGCACTTGTTATATTTAATTAAATTTTTCCCCGCCCAACTCTCCAGCCTGCCTGGGTCTTGCTGGATGGCAGCACAGCCTTCTGCCATGTCAGTCACTCCTCCCAGCTTGGTGTCATCAGCAAACTCGCTGATAGTACACTGTTCCCTCATCCAAGTCGTTGATGAATATGCTGAATAATACTGCCCCCAGTACTGACCCTTGAGGCACTCCACTAGATACAGGCCTCCAACTAGACTCCACCACATTGACCAAGACTCTCTGGCTTCTGCCCTTCAGCTAGTTCGCAGTCCATGTCACTACCCGATCATCCAGTCCACACTTCTCAGTTTAGGTGTAAGGATGCTGTGGGAGAGTGTGTCAAATGTTTTATTGAAGTCAAGGTAGACCACATCCACTGCTCTGCCATCATCTATCCACCTCGTTATATCTTCATAAAGGGCTATGAGGTTGGTCAATCGCGACTTCCCCTTAGTGAAGTGATGTTGACTGTCCCTATTGATCCTCTTATCCTTGATAAGCCTTGAGGTGTCACCAAGGCTAAGTTGTTCTATCACTTTCCCGGGCTTGGAGGAGAGACTGACCGGTCTTACAGTTACCTGGGTCCTCCTTCTTGCCCTTTTTGAAGACTGGAGTGACATTTGCTTTCCTCCAGTCCTCAGGCACCTCTCCCATTTCCCAAGAGTTGGCAAAGATGATGTAGAGTGGTCTAGCAATGACCTCAGCCAGCTTCCTCAGCATCCATCTGTACCCATGGATTTATGGATGCCCAGGTTGCTTAGTTGCTTCCTAACCCAGTCCTCATCAACTAAGGCAGACTCCTCCATTGTCCTGACTTCCTCTGGGACCTCAGGGGTACAGGGTTCCTCAGGGCAGCCTCCAGCAGTGTAGACAGAGACAAAGAAGGTATTCAGTAACTCTGCCTTCTCTGTGTCTTCTGTCACCAGGGCACCCACCTCATTCATCAGTGGGCCTACATTGCCTCTGGTGTTAGTTTTATCTGTCATGGGGATAGGTTTTTTAGCAGGGCCTGTACTGATATGACAAGAGGTAATGGTTTTAAATTAAAAGAAAGTAGATTCAGATTAGATATAAGGAAGAAATTTTTTAGGATCAGAGTGGTGAAACACTGGAACAGGTTGCTCAGATGTTGCAGATGTCCTATCTCTGGAAATATACAAGTCCAGGTTGGACAGGGTTCTGAGCAACCTGGTCTAGTTGGAGATGTCCCTGCTCATTGCAGGGGGTTGGACTAGATGGCCTTTAAATGCCCCTTCCAACCCAAACTATTCTATTATTCTATGATTCTGAGAAAAAAAGTGTAAAACATGTAAATCAAAGAAACAGAATTAATCCTAGGCAAATCCTAAAATGAGGAAGGGAAAAAAAAAAAACTTGAATATCAACATCTTAGTCATCCTGTCAAAAAAGAAGGAAATGTCTTCTGTAAACCTCATAATCAGGATGTTGACAGTCTATTGCATTTCTCCTCTCTAGACAGAAACTGTTGACGATAAGACCCAGAAGAGCAGTGGAAACATCAGAGTACAATACTACCAAAAAAGGGATGCAATTAGAGGGGTTTTTTTTTAAGAACTTGCAACTTTATATTGCTAATGAGATGTCTTTAATATTAAGAATTTACATAGTGAGCATTAGTATTGTTGTAACTGGGCTAATAGTAATTACTGTATTTTGGTTAACCTAGCAGAATTTTTAAGTAAGCTAATAATAACTTCTTGGCTTCTTTTACAAGTGAAGTGTTTGTCTTGTTGCATGTCACTGTCTAAATAGGCAAAGGATATAGAACAAATACAAACTAAATGAACCAAATACACATATCAAATACATCCTAGAAGTTATGTTTAACTTTTTAAAAAATTCACTAAGAGTCACTGTATTAGAAATGATGAGAGATTGGCTGACTTAGAAAACTAGAAGGAAGAGTACAAATAATAAGGAAAATACCTCATCAGTCCTGGAGACAGAAAGCTGCAGCTCACATTTATCTAAATGGTCTCATAGCACCTCTGCCTAAGGTGTCTTACATAAACTTCATTTTGCATTCACTCTGCCAAACTTCAACGCCTGTTTGGTCATTTCCAAAATTTAATTCTAAGCCCATGGGAAGCATTCATCCCCTGCATGTGTGGATTTTACTTTCCACAACAGGCTTTTAGTGATAGTTCCGGGTTTTGTGCTATGAGAGGACACAAATACCTTTTATTTAGTAGGAATCTGCTAAAATCAAATCTATAATGATACAACATAGCCCTGAAGTATTCTAGGATGCACCAGTGAAGATTAATACTCCTATTTTTGTTGTTTTCTCTGAAATGGAGAACACCATAAAATTAATTCCAGTGATCTGGTTCATTTTACCTCTTGATTAATGCCCTTGACTAGAAGAGTTCTTACTTTTTTTGGATATCTGATTCACTGTATTTCTAGCTCAGTTTTCGATGATTTCCCATAGTAATTCCCAGGATTCACCTAATCTGGCCTTTGAAGGCCTATCTGCAGTGCTTTGAATTTTTTTCTCAATTTTCAAAGATTTTCTAAAATTATGGGGAAAAGTGAATTTTTCTTATCTGCAAATAGTTGTTTTGTCTCTTTAACTTCTATAGTTGAGTTTATTATTGTTTCTATGTGTCACCCAACAAGTTCCTAATTTCTTTTTCTGTTACTTCTAGTTTTTCCTTTGAGTGCTACTAGATATGAGCTGGTATATTCATGCAGTGTTAGGACATTCACGTTGTTGTGGTTTTCAATATTTTCTGTAGTCTTTCAGAGATAGCATTGGGATTAGAAATACAAGTAAACAAACTATCCAATAGCTAAAATATTGTTATTAATGAATAAAATTCCAATACAAGGTAGTGACAGATCTTACACTTCTTTGAGAGCAGTTCAAGCCTTTCACGTAAGCATTGGGAACCATCCATATCTTTGAGCTTTATTGGAGTGTTAAGGCTGTAGACAGATGCCTGAGACACTTTCTTGGCCCTAGACTGAGGTTAAGCTATAGGAGCTGGATGTGAGAAGCTACTGCACATGACATGAGGAAAACACTGGATGAAACAGATGACTGTGAAAAGCCAACAAAAGTTACAGACAGTTCTGGCAAGGACATCTGGATCTCACTAGTGTGCAAGAAGAGTTACATGAGGAAGGACTGAGTCTCACAGATTCTTGGAAAGGGTGCCCAAAGAAGTGCATTGCCCAAGTCCAGCAGCACCAGGCTAACCATGCCAGTAATGCTGTGCAATGCCAGGGTCATCCACTTAGCAGTATCAGAAATGTCAAATTTGAATGCTGGTGTATTAAAACTGGGACCAATGGGAAAAATGTGATTAAGATAGTTTGTTTGGGAGTGGTTGAGTGTGGTAAAGGGGTAAGAAAGTATGATAAAGGGAAAAGAAAGGGATAGAATAAGGAATATGAGGAGTAGCAAATCATATGATCACTGCTGTTTGATGGTCCATGTCAAGAAGCTCTGCATCTGAATATAGCAGTTTGGAACAGGAGAGTACGCTGTCTGTCTCAAGGGCATTCAGGGGGAATGGGAAGAATCAGACATTCTAGTGGAACTTTTATCTTAAATCTGTTATTTGCATTTTACCATCTTTGGTACTGCTCTGAGACCTAAGTTTTGCACATGTATAAAGATGCATTGAAATCTGGAAGTACTGCATCTTGGATAACTTTGTCAGTTTGTTCTTGAAATAGATTAATATTTTCAATGCATGTGACTGCCACAGTGGGTCAAAGTATTCAAATCCCAAGGTAAACATCATCTAGACTTGGGTTCCAAAATAATTAGTTTATTGGTAAAACAATATATACGGTTCCATCACCATAAACATCTGCTCTGCTTCCTTACATTAGCATTATCCAAACTACAGTTATTGAAACTTTATGGGGTCCTACTGAAGGCTATTCAAGTACAGTTATACTGTACAACTCTAGCCTAGAGACTAAGCATGGTTTAAACAAATCTTTTTCTGCCTTTTTAAAGGGTGGGAATGTTCACATGAGAAGCTAGAACATTTCATTAAAGTGACTTCTCTATCACTTCCTCAGTCAAGAAAAACATACTTCCTTCTTTATCTATCTATGTAATTTTTGGAATTTCTTCCATAGACACAGGTCCAGAACAGTCTGTAAGATGTAGTTTATATAAAATTCATCAAGCATTTGTGTTCACGATCATAGAAACTAATACTTAAAAAAGTGGTTGTCACAGTAATTAGTTGTCAGCATTTACATTCAGAGGCCAGCCAGGCCTGGCATCTCTGAAACCTTTTCACATCAGAATTCTACATCACATTCTTTACAAACTTGGGTTTCAGTTTAATTAAAGTCAGTGCTATGGTTCTTTGTGTTTGTGCCTTCTGTGTCCAAGTAATGGCATCAGTTAGTGTCTGTACAAGCTAGATTTTCCATGAGTAAAGGATGGATGCTCTTTGGTCAGTATATGTTTATTACCATAAGGGAGACTCAATTTATATTTAATGTAGTGTCAGATTTTTATGATTCATACAATATCACAGAATTAGATTTTGTAGTTATTATTCTTGTATTATCTCATTAGCAGTGGAATCCTATCTTCCAAAATTTTGCTTACTAAGTTTAATAACATGTTCAACTTGCCCTGAAAGTATTTAAATAAATAACTAATTTTAAGAATGTGGATGACTTGGCTTCCTTCAAGACATTTATGAGCTTGATAACATTCTTTTTAAAACATGTAAAATTGCAGACATTGCACAGTGGTAAGTCCTACTACTCAGAACAGAAGCAGTATTTTGAGATTATGATTTTACTCCAAAGTAAAAAACAAACAAAAAAACCAAGGTATATTTAGAATTCAATGTCGGTATGCCTTTATCTTGTCTTTTCTTTTTTAGCTGGTTTTTTTTATGTGTGCCCTGGTATCTGCCAACAAAAATGACCTCACAGACAGTTTAGGTATGCGTCTTCTGTCAGATTTAATTATATTGAACAGAAATATTGGAGTGTGGTTTTGCATATTTCCTTTTTAAATTAAATGTCACATCTGAAGACTGAATTATTTTCTTTTCTAAAAACTGTCTATCTTTCTGAAAACCAGATATGATTACATCAGTTTAAAAACCTTAGGATATAAACTTTAGTAGTGGCTTCATTGCTTCATGTAGACTTGAGCATTGATCAGATGAGATCTGTGAAAAGCATTTTTTTACTTCAGTCTAGTGCACAACATTGTCTCAGTTTCTCAGAACAGATACCAATTTGTCAGTGTCATAAGCATACTGCATCGTCTATCAAAATATGTTGTTCTCCCCAAAGTGTCCCATATTTAAAATAGATCCTTTTTGACATATGTTGGCAAAATGCTGGAACTCATTTTGCTGTTTTTGCTGGCCCTATAATTGATTAGCAAAACACACCATGCTGTAAAACACCATAAACAACAGAACTGATGCTGTTGCTAACTAGCAACTACAGGAAGGGTAGTTTTTTGCATTCCGTCTGCCTCTGCTGTCTACTCACTTGAGAAAAAAATCTTTCATAATATACTTTAAAAACCTCGAAAACTAAAAGTGGTGTATACAGACCACAAATCATCCACTGTGAAAGAAAAAGATCGTTGCATTTTAGTGTTTAGGGTTTTAAGGTTGTTGTTTTAAAATGTTCCTTTAATATACTCCTGTATAAAGATAGATCAGAAAGCTCATTGATTGCTACAGCTCTGTAGAATGCTTTATACGTATTTGGTTTCTATATATCTGGGCTAATAAAGTTGGCATTCCATGAGGCAAAATGAAGAAGTGAAATTAGTGGATATGAAGCAAATTATTCAGAATCAGAAGTTCAGAAATAGGCTCTCTTTTTACTATCCTCTTGTATCAAATGGATTGACATAAAAGTTCTGATTTCAGCTGAAGTAATAGTTCCTGAAAAGCTTGGGTCAGTGTCTTTTGTTTGTTACTTAGTTTATTTATGGGTAAGTATTGAGGTGTTCTCAGAAATTAGGGTTCTCAGAATGGAGTTTTTTCATTTTTATTTACAATGTACAGACCAAAAATTGTTATGTAGGGAAGTAGACAGGAATGGTTTCCTTCTCTCTAAAAGCAGCCATTACCCTATGTTCAAAACAAAAACACGTATACTGCCCATTGTCTTCCAACATTTTTTGAGACTGTGGGGAAGAAGAACCAGATGATGGGGAAACATTCAGGATAAAAGTTTGTGAAAAGATGCTGGAGACTGGATATTCTGAAATGAGTTCACCATGGTGAACAAGGGAATTAGTTTCATTAATATTTCATTAATATTTCCTTCTTCCACATGTTGTTAATTTGTATCAGGTTAATGAAAGCAATGCTACTTTAAATTCCTTGTGCAGAGTGAGTACCTATAGCCTCTGTAACTCCAAAGGCATCACTATCACTGAAGACTGAAAAATAGGAAGTGAAGTAGAAATACCTTCTGGGGAAATGGTAAGAAACTAATATTTGTCATTAAAGCTTTGCAGCAACATTATTGTGATTACTTAAAACAAACAAAGCTTTTCATGAGTTTCTCTAAAAATAATCTAATGTCCCTTCAGAGAAAGAATTTCAGAAACATTAGTTTAGCTTATCTGTATTTTGTTACAAATTTCCTGAGGTCTTTATGTATAACAGGCAGATAATATTAATACTGAGCAATTTAACACACATCTGTTTATGAGGGATTCTGGAGGAACTGTGTATGAAACAGCTTTGTGGATGACTCAGTGAAATCTCACAGTTTATATGTATCAAGCAGATCTGTGAAATCTGGAAATCTCAGCGAAGAATGGAAATCAGACCTGCAGCTAAACTGCAAGTCTTTTAACAGATAAACAAAAATCCACTCTCAGAGAAGTGATAAGGCCTAAAGCCAAATCATGGACTAAATGGATAAATGTGACTTAATTATATCAGTTAGGCACAACCCAGTGCTGGAACAGTACAACACACTCTCTCATGTAAAAAGTAATTTCTTAAGTAGCTGGAAAACAACTAGCAGTGAAATCTCATCAGGTCACTGCTTAGCATCAAGACCATGTCTCCTGGTGACCAAAGTTATGAGACTAAGGAAGCAAATTTTTTTTTCTGATTGTAGGCAGCAAGAGTGCTTTGTGTCTAAATAAACATGACTGGGAGTGGAGATAAGGAATTGTATATACCTTTTAATTGTTCTGTGCATTAGCATGGTTTCCCTTCCTGCTTTGCTGGCAGTTTCTTCCTATGACTAGAGCAATTCTTAGATGAGCATTTGAGTAATCCTATAACTAACAGAACTTAAAATCTCTTGACATGATTGAATAAAATTGGAAAAACAAAGCAAAACAAACCAAAACATTTATCTTACAAGTAATACACTGTTTTGTGACACTAGCCTAGACTATACTTTCTTAAAAAAACAAACAAAAACCAAAACAAAGCAAAACAAACAAACAAACAAAACTAACAACAAACAAACAAAAACCCCAAAACAACAAAAAAACCCACACCTGCTTTCATATCTCTCATGTCAGTATTCCTCTGTTATCATGGAAGATATTTGAATAAGACAATGAATTTCAGCAGTCCTTTAAATTTTGCTTAAGGAGGAATAATTAGGTTACTTTCTTTTCCTTTGTGGCGTAAGAGTTGAAGTAGAGGTGATACCAACATTCTGAACTGATAAAGCAATACAAATTCTTTCTAGATAAGCACATTTCCCTAAGAATTGGTGTATGTTTGCCTTAAATACTCAGAGTTCTTTTCAATACTCAAAACCCAGTAATTGGATCAATTATGAGGAAAGAGAAGGAAAAGGTAATTTCATTTTCATCAGAATGATTCACCAGTACTCAATTATCTAGAGTGGTGTCCCAAGGTAAAAGTATCTGCCAGGTGAGGACTCAGGGATGTCTTGGGTCTGCTTGAACTCTGGAGGACATATGTCCCCTTTGACTGCATTTTCTTCAATAGCTGCTAAGTCAGCCCAGCTCATGGAATGTGCCCCCAGTTTGATGTCATATTCTTGATTATTTACTCTTTCACAGCTATGGAGGGTGGGTGGGGGGAGCAGAAGAAAAGCTTGAGAGTATTCCTAGAACAAAAAGCAGCATATTCTAGAATTTAAGTCAAGATTTCTTAGACCATGTGCCAAAAAATCCACAGTAACATTACAGTCTAATTATGATGAGATTAGCCTCTTCAATAAGAGTGATCAAATAGCTCATTAACTGTACTCTATGGTGCAGTACTGTACTAATATAGTACAAATGGAATACAGTATTACTTTGCACATCTAATCCAGATAATATCAATATATTTTCACATTTACACTGAAAATAGTTTCTGGAAAAATTACTTAACAAGTTATTCAGCTTTTTACCTCTCCAACTTCTCATTTCACTTTCATTTAGAATAATTTTCATTTTGATTGGAAAAGACTTTCAAGATCAATGAATGCCAAGCTCACCACTCAACTATGTCCTTAAGTGATATGTCTACACATCTTTTAAAAACCTTCAGGGATGGTGACTCGCCAGTTTCCTGGACAACCTGTTCTAATCCTTGCTGACCCTTGCAATGAAGAAATTTTTCCTAATATCCAATCTAAACCTGCGCTGGCACAACTTGATTCATGTCCTCTTGTCCTATCACATGCTACTTGTGAGAAGAGACTGACACTCTCCTTGCTACAACCTCCTTTCAGGTAGTTGTAGAGAGCAAGAAGGTTTCCCCTCAGCCTGCTTTTCTTCAGGCTAAACAGTCACTCCGCATAAGACTTCTTCTCTAGACCTTTCACCAGTTTCTTCTCCAGACACGTTTCAGCAGCTCAATGTGCTTCTTGTTGTGAGGGGCCCAAAGCTGAGCTCAGTATTCAAGGTGACGCCTTACCAGTGCCAAGTACAGGAGGACAATCAATTCCCTAATCCTGCTGGCCACACTATTTCTGATACAAGCCAGAATGGTATTGGCCTCCTGGACGCACTGCTGGCTCACATTCAGTTGGCTGTCAACTAACACACCCAGGTCCTTTTCTGACAGGCAGCTTTCCAGCCACCCTTCCCCAAGCCTATAGCATTGCTTGGAGTTGTTGTGACCCAGCACTTGCCTTTGTTACACTTCCTACAGTTGACCTTGGCCCATCAATCCAGCCAGTCCAGATCCTGTTGTAAAGCCTTCCTGCCCTCCAGCAGATCAATACTCCCACCCAACTCAGTGTCATCTGCAAACTTATTGAGGGTGCACTTGATCCCCTTGTTCAAGATCGTTGATAAAGATATTAAACAGAATTGGTCCCGATACTGATCCCTGGGGAACACTACTTGTGACTGATTGCCAGCTGGATTTTGCTCTGTTCACCACAACTCTTTGAGGCCAGACATCCAGGCAGTTTTTTACCTGGCAAAGTGTATGCCCATCCAAGCTATGAGCAACCAGTTTCTTCAGGAGAATGCTATAGTCAAAGACTTTACTAAAGCCTAGGTAAACAACATCCATAGCCTTTTCTTCATCCACTAGATAGATCACCTTGTTGTGGAAGGACATCAGCTTAGTTCACAGGACCTGTATTTTAGAAAGCCATCCTGACTGGACCTGATCACTTGGCTGTCCTCACTGCACCTCAACAAACAAACAAAAAAACCAACCAACCAAACAAACAAACAAACAAATTACCCTTTCTCTTATACTTTTTGTTCCCCCAATTCTGCAATCTTTTATTATTTAATCAAAGTACATTTATTGATTTATTGGTTGATCAACTCTGTCACTTTCCTAACTGGTATGTGTCATATAAAAGAAGTTTCAAGTACTCAAGCTAATAATAATACCTAAGTGGTATTAGTATATTTGCACAGAAACAATATCCGCAGTTATACCTTATGTTCAAATTGGTTTTAGGCTCAGAAAATCCTGAAATCTGAAAAGTAGGAGACTAGCCACATTTACTCTTCTAATGGGAATCCTCTTTAATAAATGCAGGATTACTAGAATGCAATTTGTGATTGTATTAACATGATTACACCTCCCAGAATCCCAGTGGAGTCTCTAGAAATATTATTAGGGATGTCAGTAGAACAGAGTGTGTGAATTTAAAGGTTCTAAACTAATCATACATTTATTAGCAATGGCCAAATTCCTGCTAACTCCCAGACAAGGGAGAAAACAAACCTCAACTAATTACTACGGTTGTGCACACAGGGGAAGGTTTCTGTACCAAAAAAAGTAGCATAAAATAGCTCTCATGGCAATAATTACTTTTTCCATTATGTCATTTTGAATTATTACCAAAGAAAAATACTAGTAGCATAGTAATAGGAGGTGTTGATGGGGTACAGCAATATAAAAATGAGCATGAAGACAGAGGTTGCAGAATATTACCTTGTGAAATAATCCTTACAGTTAGTAGAAATAGATTTATTGATTCCATTTAACAGTACAAATATGTGTAGCTCTGATTTCAAAATAACCATATTCTGCAGCACTAAGTCTGATGATTGTAGAGTTCTGTGTTAATACTTAAAAAATATCAGAATATGAAATATTTTTCTTTCAGAGCATGAAAAATTTTTACTTTATCACAGAAAAAAAAATGTTAAAGGGAAAAGATTGTTTTTGGGGACTATGCTGATAATTTTCTATATGGTAATGCAGTTTTCATATCTACACAGAAATTTTAAAACAGAGTTTAATCTTAATTTCCACCAAAACTACAATACTGTAAAAGGGATTAATGAATAAAATCTGGTAATTTAAATTTTTCAGGAAGACTACTCTTAAAACATAGACCTGTCTACACTGCTCTTTCTATAATCATGTGCCATATATGTTTGATATTAGGCAATTATTCAAGTCTAAAGCTTAAAAAGTTCTGAAATGAGGCTGCCCAATATTTTTTCTCTTCATCTCCATTATGAAATTATTACAACAAATAACAACTTCTTCACGGAGAATCCAGAGCAGCTCTGTCCAGAACATCCTGTGGCTTGGAGGTTGATATCCTGCTCCAAGAAATGTGAACATGAAACCACCCCAGAAGCTTCACTCTAGAGCTGGATCTCATTTTATATATCTCAGGAACAGTCTGTGGTCAGAAGTCTGAATTATTTCACAAGAAGTTGAAAATCTCAAAAATCTCAAAAAAGAATGATAGGTTGAAAGGTTCAATCAATTAGGCATACAGTACAACTGCTTTCCTTCCTCCTGCTTATTTGGTCCTAGCATCACATTTTCTGCTGATAAGACTCCTTCTACTTCCAGATTGTCCACAGTCTCTGAGTGTGGAAATAACGGCTTTAAAGCCTCACTAGAATACAAACATTAGATGCTCCTCTGCCTTTCTCACCTCCAGCAATCACCTTATATCCCTGATGAACAGGAAAAGTATCTTTCAGAGAAGAAGGTAGTGGTGACCTCCTTTTATTCAGTATTTGGTGATTAGAATGTTTACTCTGAGTATCACCACTTTGAATTCAGTTCCATCCTCTCCATTTCATTCAACCTGGAGCTGCGTCCTCATCAGCTGATTTCGATTGAAAACTAGTATGTATCCACGGAACAGAAATGACTAGGGTTTAAACCTGGGTGCAGGTACTAGTTCTAATGCCACCAATTACTCTGAAAGATATTAGTATTTACAGAATGCTCCTGTACACACTTACTGAATCAAAAACTGCAGGAATTGAAGTCACCAATGATTATAACAAACAAACACCATTAATTAGAAAACACAGACCTCTCTTCTCTAAAGTCTATTGACTTGGACACTTTCCCAAAACTTAAAATGGCTGAGTTGAAGCTCCAGTCAACCTGATGATAACTACATTTCTCTCTTTCAAACTCCAAAAATATATTTTATCCATCAATCTATAAATTTGCATGTGAGGAAAAGGAAAGGGAGCATCCAAGAATGCAGAATTTGTATAGACAATAAGTGTATATGTATTAGTACATATGCAGATGTATCTGTATATGAAAGTGTATGGCTCTCTGCAGTGCTGCAATAATGCAGGTCATAGGTTGCTCGTGACTCAATAAATCAACACAGTTCAAATTACACAGCTCAATTTACACAGCTCATTTATAAGTGTTTTCTGATAATGGTTGTTTTAAGAGTGGATCACTGGAAGAACTGTACCACAGCAAATTGAATAGATCAGATTTTAAAACTCTAGGCATAATTGTAAGGAAATGCATTAAATGCTGTAAAAAATAGATGTTGTACTGTCTTCTCAGAAATTCATTATAACATGTTCCAACTTTAAAATCTGCTATTAACTTGAGATAAAAACTGCTTTCTCCAGTGATGCTCACTATGGTATGTGTTAGAATTTCTCTTTTGGTAATATAATCTAGACAAGACTTCATGTTATTTTAGCTAATTAGATTTTTTTTTTTTTTTTTTTTTTTTTGCCAGTTTTGTCTATGACTTATTTTGGGGTTGTTTCTACCACAGTCTTGTGAAGATACTCATTAAAATAAGAATCCAGTCACATGAAACACTGTCTTAACTCAGCATAAAACCTTGGATTACTATCAAAATTCAATGCTGAAATTTAGAGAAATAACTAAAGAAATAATAAGTGTGTAAATAATAATTAAAATATGTACTTCCATTCTTGCTTGCCATGAAGTGGATTAATTTTAAGCAAATATTTCCAAATTTCAGTGAAGAATGGTGAAGCATGGGATGTGTAACTAAGAACCAGCAGAAATAACTTCAAGCAGAAGCACAAAATATGAAAATTAATTCTATGTAAAAAATAATAAATAGATTATATCTGAAAGATCTTTTTATTTTCTGTTTCATTTTTTTCTTTCTGATAATGAAATATGCAATATAAATATTAAAACATAAAATAATACCTCTTCCTACTTTTTGTTCGATGTTTAAAATCGATCTTTTTTTTCAATTAGCATGAAACATCACCTACGTCCTTTGGCATGCATAAATACTGATATAATACTGAAAGCAAGACAACACACTGACTCTATTTCCAGACCACAATGATCTCTAGAGGCAATTTCAATTTCCATCTTTGTATTTATCTCCATCCTTGTACTCTTCCACCCCATCCTTTCCCAACCCCCGCTAGAAGAGAAAAGAAAAGAAAAGAAAAGAAAAGAAAAGAAAAGAAAAGAAAAGAAAAGAAAAGAAAAGAAAAGAAAAGAAAAGAAAAGAAAAGAAAAGAAGAGAAGAGAAAAGAAAAGAAAAGAAAAGAAAAGAAAAGAAAAGAAAAGAAAAGAAAAGAAAAGAAAAGAAAAGAAAAGAAAAGAAAAGAGAAAAGAAGAAAGAAAAAGAAAAAGAAAAAGAAAAAGAAAAAGAAAAAAAAAAGATAAGTTAATGAAAGTATTGAAACCAGAAAACAATAACAGTTAATTTTTTTTTTTTTTTAAATTATCTGTTTAAGTTTTCAGATAACTTTCTATTTCCAGGGCAGAACTATTATGTGAGAACTTAGTCAAATGTTTATCTTACATATATCTTCTCTGTAAAGGAGGAAGACCTAGTCTGTGTTAACAAATGCTATACATGACAACAAGGCAAACAATACTCTGCGGTATTCTTTAACATTAGCTTATATTTTTTATTGACCTGCTTCAAAATACACAGCCATTAATTTAAAAAATTAACTGCTTGCTACTGGAGTTATTTCAAGTTCTATTTTTTTCCTTGTCACACATTTAAAAAATAAAGTAAGAGAGCTCAATTCAAATGTATCAAACTGCTTAATCCAATGTATTTAGTATGCCTAAAGATACATGCTGTGATAAGTTACCATAAGAAGCATGGCAGAATAGTTGTAATAAGAAATTAATGAGAACAGGCCACAAAATAAACTTAAAGCAAGAGCTGAAGCAATAGCTGAAAGTGGTATTACATGGAAATGTTCTAACCCATGATGCACTATCGCACACTGATGGCCTAAAGCTTTTCCAGTAGAGAACAATATGTTGAACATGTATCTGACAGAAGCCCACATTGATATAATATTATTTCACAGTTAGGTGACCACAAGCTGCCAAGTAATTTGTAGAGACAGCCAGGGAGAAGGAGAAAGACATGATCTTGCCCTAAGGCTCATCAGAAAAACAGTGATACAGACAAAACAATACATATTAGTACCAAACAGCATTTCCAATATTTTAGATACTCAGTGCTCAGAAACTCTCCCATGGCTCAATGACTTAAAACCACATATGCTGCAATAGTGAAAAGGAGCAGGGAAGTAAGTGGTGCTTATGTATTCTTCAAAGTAAAGTTTACTTGCTTTTCTTTTTTTCTTTTCTTCTGCATAGCTTGCTCAGCTTTTAAGATTAACCAACACACTGACTCATGCCTGAAATTATCACACACAGTCAAATGCAAACAGGTCAGAAGAAGATAGAGGACATCTCTTTGTTCATAGAGCAGAGCTGATTTAGTCCATTGGTTACAAAAAACAAGAAAAACAAGTGAGAAATTTAAGCCAAGGTACAATGATTAGATGTGGTTACTGGACCCCTGCTTTCCTGGATATGGCTGAACGTCTGTCTGCAATAGGAAGCAGTGAATGAATTCCTCACTTTGCTCTGCTTGCACATGCAGCTTCTATTTTACATATTAAACTGCCTTTATCTCAATCCATGAGTTTTTTCACTTTTACCCTTCTGATTGTCTCCCTCATCCCACTGAGGGTGAATGAGCAAGTGGTGGTGTGGGACTGTGCTGTCTAGTGCAGTTAAACCACAAACAACCTTCTAAATCCCTAGGAAAATTATTATAGATACCTGATGTCATAGTGATGATCCCCAACCCTGACATGCTCCATGCCTCTAGTCTTACTATAACACCAGGAGATGCTGATTACACACCAAGTCCAGAGTGTTTTCTCAGACAAGAATACATACATTTCTGTCATCCTTGCCCACAAGACTTCCATACCCTTTTTTTTTTTTCTACTGTTCATCCTGTAGTTTTATGGAACAAAGCTTAATGTAAATACAGCAGATAGAAAGTGAATAGGTCCTATCAGTCACAGATACCTAGAACTGTCCCTGGCCTGTCAGGCAGGAGAAAATGGGGCTAACTTGTGCTAATCCTGAATGACACAGAAGTTAAGACATTTTCCCCTAGTTCTCCTAATGCACTAAATCCCACAGCACACCTTTCGCGCCTGACAGAAGACAGTTACACATCACGCTGCCAGTCTCTGCTTTCTTTCCCAGTTAAATCTAGTTATTCAATGAAATTACAGTGAGGAAATCCAACCAAAGGGCACCCAAACCTATCTCTCCCACGTGCTAGTAGGGTCCAAAAATCCCGCCTTCAGTGTTTCCTGTCACTGTCTCTTTGTAACATTTTTGCTTAGAGAATCTCAGAATCACAGAAAGGCTGCAGTTGGAAGTGACCTCTGCAGGTCATCTGATCCAGTCCTCTAATCATGCAGGGTCTAGAGCAGATTGTCCAGGACCATGAACAGATGGTTTTGGTATATCTCTAAGGATGGAGAAGCCACAGACTCTCTGGGCGATCTGTTCCAGCCGTATCGATCATCTTCTGTCCTGCTCTTAAGTATGATATATGGGTAATACAAAACTGAGATTCTGTGAGGAGTGTCATCATTTTAAAACTATGTGTAGCAGTACATGCCATTTAGGAGCCCTCTAAAAACTTTGTTTCTTAAGGCCTTTATTTAGAATTCTGATAATAAATATAAGGGATCCTTAATCAAGGTGCTCCAAAAAATATAGGCACTTCAATATTACTTTGGGGCTGTATTAAGTTAGGTGCATAATTGTCTAGTTAGAGGTTTAATGCTACAGGAACGAGTCATATGAGAAGGAAGGTTGAAGTCACGTCTGAAAATTGAACTTATGTCTCCTTTTTATAAGTACCTCTGAAACATGACTTATACAACTTTATAGAATTGTCTGGTTAGCGTGTAGCCTACTTTCCTTGTATCAGTCACGTGGCTCCTGAAATGTAAGCAAACAGCTTCAATTATGCAATTTTGTCCATGACCCTGTTATTTAGAGAGTGTATTTTGCAAGTGTTTAATTGTTAATAATGGGCAGAACTTTTTCTAATTTTCTCTGCACTCCAGAGTCTCATACCTTGCCCTTCTCATGCAAGCTGGGACAAAAGTAATTCCTGATTCACGTGACATTAGCAGTTACCAAATAATTTCGTATGCAGAGCAAATATTGCATTACAGCCCTCTTCATCCCTAGAATGTCGAATAATTTAATGTTTAATCTGTAACTGCTGCATCCTACAAACTATTGCTTAAAATACTGATTTGTCCTGTCTGTTACTTCTGGTAGTGTTTATCCCCTACCGCAGACTGCAAAATTCTATTTGTATTATGGTTTATATTTTAAATGAGATGAACAGAAAGAATTTTGGGAATTACTTCTGACGTGTTTGATCTCGACTGTCCTTTTTGGTCTCACCTTCTTTTCTTTTAAGTGATCCTCCTTTTCAAGATTCATTAGCTAAAAGTCAAGCATTTTCTATCCCTTCCTTTCTTCTTCTAATCAATAAAAGTGGTTGATTAATAAGAACATAAGTCTTATGCCTGATTTTCCTTCAAATAAAATATGAAGTTGAATATAATTGCCTGTTAGGTTATCAGAATTTATCTCGAAGTGTGAAAACTGTTTTCAAGGTGAATGTAAGTTCAGTATATCAGAAAGCATCCAAAAGGTGAATTTATGTGAGACTTACACTTGCCATTGTCCAGCCACAGAGATACAAGGTTACAAACAGCAAGCATATTCCGATAAAGTCTAAATTTACAAGCTGTACCTAATATTACCTATAAATATTACAGGCAAATTTACAATAAGTTTACTTTTGAGGTCTTTGATTAATACATTCATCAATAAGACTGCAGAGGAAATAGTTCTTGTTGCTGTCTCTCACAGTATCCTCCTCAACAAGATGGCGAGCATACACCTGGATAAACACATAGTGCAGTGGGTGAGCAATTGGCCGACGGACTCAAAGGGGTCTAGTAAATGGGGCTATGTTGGTCTGGTGACCAGTCACTAGCGGGGTTCCACAGGGATCCATCTTAGGGCCAGCACTCTTCAACATCTTCATAAATTACTTAGACTCAGGACTTCAGTGATTCTTTAGTAAGTTTCCTGATGACACAAAATTGGGGAGAGCTATAGACACTCTTGAGGGCAGACAGGCCCTGCAGAGGGACCTGGACAAATTGAAGAACTGGGCAATCAGCAACCGCATGAAGTTCAACAAGGGCAAGTGCTGGATTTTGCACTTGTGACACGGTAACCCTGGCTGTACATACAGACTGAGGGATGAGATGCTAGAAAGCAGTTCTGTGAAGAGGGATCTGGGGATTCTTGTAGATGGCAAGTTGAACATGAACCAACAGTGTGCCCTGGCAGCCAATAGGGCCAACTTTTTCCTGTGTGCATCAAGCACGGCATTGCCAGCCAGACAACGGAGGTGATTGTCCCGCTCTGCTTTGCACTGGTGCAGCCTCACCTGGAGCACTGTGTGCAGTTCTGGGCACCACAGCATGAAAAAGATATTAAGCTAGCGGAGAATGTCCAGAAGAGGGCTATGAAGTTGATGAAGGGTTTGGAGAGCAAGTCATATGAGGAACAGCTTAAGTCACTTGGTTTGTTCAGCCTGGAGAAAAGGAGAATAAGAGGAGACTTCATCCTGGTCTACAGCTTCCTCACAAGGAGAGGAGGGGCAGGCACTGAATTCTTCTCTTTGGTGACCAGTGACAGAACCCGAGGGAATGGCAGGAAGATGTGCCAGGGGAGGTTTAGGCTGAACATTAGGAAAAGGTTCTTCACCCAGAGGGTAGTGGAGCACTGAAATAGGCTCCCCAGGTAGGTAGTTACAGCTCCAAGCCTGACAGTGTTCAAGAAGAGGCTGGACAACGCATGGTGTGAACTGTGAAATTGTCACATGCAGGGATAGGAGTTTAACTCAATGATCCTTGTGATTGCCTTCCCATTCAGGACATTCTATGACTCTAAGATTAAATAGATATGAGATCATTTCTCAAAGACTATTCACAGAATAAACTTCCATTGAAATATGTGGCTCCAACAGAAATTTTATAGAAGTTACATAAAACGACTTTTGGCTTAGATGTAACCAGATGTCAGTACATATTTCTGAGTTTGCTCCTTTGAGAGCTACACGGTTACTCTTAAACCAATTAAACATGGATTTTTTTTCTCCTGAAAACCTTTTAAAAATATTTTTCCCTGTAATGGATTGTCCTGGTTTTGTTAAAAACAAGTTTCTCTTTTAGTGAATTTGCCTGTCAGCTAAAGCCTTCATATTAGCTGCATTTTCCTGGAGAACCCGACACATGTTTTGGTTAAACTTAGCAATGGAATGCAAATTTATTGATAAGCACGGATGGACATCTCGTGAGAGGGGCAACGAGAAAACTGATGACCGAGAGACTGACCAATGGTGTATAACATTCCATTCACGTGAATACTTCATATGAAAGTGGGAGATCATGAGGATCTCGTCCCTTTTTCCCTTTTTTCCTCATGGCTGACATTAGGAGAGGACCTTGCTGGTCGTCCCTGCGAACTGAGGCCTAGTGGCAGACTGAATCCAGCTCCGGTTGGCTACAGAGTCTAGTCCAGGACTTTGGGTGCTGGCTCTCCAGTTGCTGAGACTTACAAGATTGGTTTTGTATATTTTGTATTATTTTCTCTATTCTTATTGGTAGCATTAATAAAACATCTTTAACTTTTCCAACTCTCTTCTCTCTGTCCTTCTTTCCCTCCCGATCGCCTGTCCTGAGTGGGAAGGGGGGAGAGGGAGGGGCAAAAAGGGGGAAGTGGATGGGAGAGGAGGTTAACAATACATCTGCCAGGGTTTGATTCTCACACTGCAATCTTAACCCTCGACATGGATTAAATGCACACTTACAAAGGAATGTGGTGATTTGGGATATAATTAACTCAGAAAACCTAGCGTAAGGCACAAGACCAGTTCTTTCTAGAATCTCAGCTCATGAGATTTCATTTAATAATTAAGGCATTCAGTTAAATCCTTTCACATAATGCCTCATTTTCAAACTGCTTTTCAGTATCTGGGTTTCTTGTAGGATTGAGACTGCAAACCATTAAATATTGAGAACTTTTGTAAGACAAAATAGCTTATTGAAGTAGTTTAAAGGATAGTTTTAAAATTTCATCAAATTGCTCTTCTCTAGAAAATAAGCTGTTAAGAAATAATGAAGAAATTACTCTATCCATTCAGAAAACTGCAAGAGAGACAACGTCAGACTTCCTAAATTCAACCACTTGTTTCTTCAGTTTCTTTTAATCAGACCAGTAGCGAATCTGCTATGTTATGAATTGTAAAACACTGAAATATTGGAAAATTATTTGTTTTTCTTCCTAACCTTGCTGGCCTTCAAATTATTTGAAAAATAAAATTACTTTATTTCTGACCCATCTGTCAATTAGGACATAGGAGAGAAAACCTATTATCTCACTCACATTGACTATTGGTATTTTGAAATAATCATATTAGTAGGTGCTGAGGTTAGAAGGCAATAAAGAGAACGAAAAATAAAGATCTGTGCAGGGAACATTGGTTAAGCGTCTTTTCTGAGCCTACGTGTAAGCACCAGCTTTCCCATCTTCACTGACTCTCACAATCCAAAAAGACTGTTCTACTTTTTTAGAAACTTCAGATGGCCAACTTTATTCATTCTATCCCTTTAGCACTGTTGCCCAAGGAATAAAAAGATACAAGATACTCTCCATTTCATCTTCAGTGAGAGGTTCCTACTAAAGCAGGGATGAAGACAGTGTATAATTCACAAGACACAGAGAGAAAGATTCATCCATGCGCTTGATCCAGCTGCTGCTGAATTGAAAGAGAATTTCCCTGTTAATTAAGAAGGGAGCTAGGTGCTTTTCACCTTGGTTGGTAAAGTCTTAACATTACATTTAATCCTAATAAGAGAGAAGAAATCTACTGTATACATAATTACTAAACCCAAGGAAAAAAAAAAAAAAAATAAAGGAAGGGGCATTTTGAATCAACCTGTCTAATTAGATGGAGAATGTTAAAGGAAACATTTTACTCATTCCTGAATACAAGCAGGGGAAAACACATTTCCAACAAATCCTGCGACTCTAAGACCTTTTCTTACCAGAAGGAAATGTGTTTTTTGGCTTCATCCGGACCTAGTGATAATGTGTGCCAGTTCCCAAGAGACATTTTGGTCCACGTCTGAATTAATGCATTTACTAGAATTATTTTTGCCTCCTGAAAAATTTTTCGCCTCTACAATGAAAAAACCCTGATAGATAATGTAGCTGTGGCATACTCCATTTATCAAGATTCCCTATGTATTGATGTAGAACTAGCCTGGTAACATTTCCATGTTCAATAGCTAGGCCAGCCTCCCAAGAGCTGAATATCACTTGACAATTTTTGCATCAGAAATCATACTTCAGCTGCAGAAAAATGGAGATGATAACATTAATCTTTGGTCTTGAACCTGTATCACATGACTCAGTGCTGAAAGGACATAGTATCGCAGCTTTGGTTTCGAAAGTCTGAGCCTCATGGATGCTGTACTGTATTCCAAAGTGGTGTACTCCCTTTTCAGTATATATCAATATACAAATTCACTTTTTCTTTGCCTGCCACTTAAACTTTAGATGCAAAGTTTAATGCTCATATATTCTTCAAAGAAGATTTAAACCCAGAAATAGATCAAATTTAATGTAGCTAATGAAAACTTTTAAGCAACAGTACATTCTTAACGCACATAAATACTTATGCTACAATGACAGGCAAATTATGTTCTTAAATTAATGGTTCTTAGAAACATATTAATCTTTCTGTTCTTATTCTTGCATGATTATCCAATGCAGTATGTCTCACTTCTATCTCTTTGTGGTTTTCAGGGTACATATATAAAATGTGATATGGTTAAGAAACCATAGTGATACTTATTTCCAAACAATCTTCATAAATTTATTATTGCACTTTATTCTGAGTAATCCTCACTACTTTATATATTTTCAATACTACACTTTATTTTTAACATTAGTGAATTTCTGTGTTATTTTACATTTTGGATTATTTTGTCTGGTTCCATAATTGCATAGTTGAAAAGAATTATAAAATAAACACATGTCAAGCAGGAGGCTTTTTGGCCAAAATAGTTATGCTTAAACACAGCAAGTACACAAACCCATGTGCTTTTTGCAGCCACAACTGTGAACTCCGTTTATGTATGCTTTATCTGTAATTATCTATATAAACTGGATTAATAGTTCTTGCATATAAATAGGCATTCAAGCCTGCAGTTACCTGACTGGCATGTGCAATCAGGGTATCTGATCATGCACAGTAGGTATGCAACTGCATGTCTAATATATTTAAAATGCAGGTCTATAAAATTCAGTTAATTCTCAATGATTTTTTGATATAAGAAGCAATCTGCCCCTTTACTCAATTAGCAAGCTGCCAAAACCAGACAGAATAACTAAGTTGCATTTTCTGCACAGTCTTGTAAGGATAGGCTAAAAATTCAGCCCTTCAGCTCCACAAATGAAAGGATGAAATCACGGCTATCTTAAGAGGAATAGCAAAACATCAGGAAAATCAGGAATTTACTTTTGACTAAACTACTTCACCTGAAACATAATTTGCTTAGCCACTCTTGCAACCTCTTCTGCTGAAATATATGGTGGCAAAATCCACACAAAAAGGTAATAGATTTGTATTTTCTCTTTCACATCTTATTTCAGAGCAAATGAAGTTTTAAATAAATGTTTTATCAACTTGCAAACTATTCTTACTGCTGCTATAATTGTTAAAAAAAAAAAAAGTGTGAGAACGTCAGTTTCAGTGTATTATCAATAACTGATTGATTCTTCACTGATAAAGACATACCACCATTTCATACGCTCATATTTTTCATGGTATAGTTCACACAAAATAACATTTGCAGTTTTCAATAATGTGTGACAGAATAGTAGAAGAGAGAGTAGTAAGAGTTACAGAAGAGTTTGTCCAAGACATCTCAGGGTCATAACTGTTTCTTTAAATATATATATATATATATATATAAATATAAATATATATATATATATAAATATAAATAAATATATATAATTTTAAAATATTTTATGTTCTTTAGAAAGGAAGAGTAACTGAAGTCTGATGGTGCTTCTCCACAAAAGCACATTTTCTATAGATGATGTGCTCTTTGAATAGTATATGCTAGTGGCTTGTCAGATCACCGAGGGCAAGTCAGAAGGAATGTGAAATTGTGAGTTTTAGCTCACCTTTGCATTACCTTCTCCTCTGAACAGGTCACTTCTTTGCTGTCTTTAAATAACCTAAGGGCTCTTCTAATGCTAGGCTGCAGAGGCCACTAAAGAGCATAAACATTGTTCAGGAAGAGCATAATACACTCCTTTTTCTTCATCTGGAATGCTGAGAGTGAGTTAGATGAAAGTCATGTGTCATCTCTGTGCTACTACATGAAGTGAAAAATGATATTTTTTTAGCAGTTAAGCATAGATAAATTTCAAGAAAGTATGGAATACCCAGTATATTTTTAATATTGTGCACATACATTTAACTCTTCCCATGCACCCTCTCCTTCTGTAAAAAAAAAATATATATATATATGTGTATATATATATGTGTGCATATCAACCTGATGAAATTTCATGTATTTTCTAAGATGCTTGTTGGACCTTCAATTGGTATTTCATACATCTGGGAGACATGGCTGTCCCTAGAGCATATGCACTCTGATAATGTCTAGACCTTCCCTACATGATCAGAGCTGTTGTGCATTTTACTGCATTACAGAAATGAGAAAGGAAGACTAATGCATCTGAGAAATGAGTTTATACACATAGAAAGAATGGCACAGTTGACGTATTTCTGTTAAGGAAATTCTAGACAGAAATATGTTACCTCTAGTCAGTGAGCTAAGATGCACAAAAAAAACAAAGTTGTGATTTCACTGAACTGCTTAGTGTTTTCTTATACATTTCAAGCTTTGGTGGAAATCACAGTATAATGGCTCATTGGGCCAGTATCTGAATGTTTGTTGCTGAATCATATGATGACTCCTGTAACATTTAAATTTCTTTTTGTTCTACAGAGTGTATTAACTTTGTGAAGAGTCATTCAGAAAGCCCATTTTCAAAACACTGTAGAACTCAGTAACTAAAATACTACTCTAATATGTGAAAAGGAAGAACACAATTCAATACTGTCTCATTGCATATAACAAGAAATTCTTGCTGTTGTCCTCTGCCCTCACCCCAACAAAAGTCTAATTCAATTTGATGTCTTCTGGGCAAATCATTGAAGTCAAGCAGAGAAACTTTTCTCTGCCCCTTGTCCTTTTCAACAGATAGGTATAATTTTTTTCCATCATAGCCATATTCTTCCTCAAAGTGCTGTTCTCTGGGAATCTTGTCTTATGATACATAAGGTTTTCCAACGTCTAAAGGGTCCAAAGTACCCAACTGGCGTATAAATTCAGCTAGATAGTAAAATGCCAAGAAAACAGATACTTCACTATTTTAATTGGCTTTCATGAACCACTATTCCAACTGTGGGAGAATATCTGACCCTATCTTCACTCATGCAGACAAGTCTTGCATTTGTCTGTAATTCATATATCAGTAACCAGCTGACCCATCTAACATTAATAGTCAATAAAAAGACAGATATATCAGACAAAGCACTGAAGAGAAAGAAACAAAGAGTCTTGGTGATGAAAGAAGCGGAGTATTACTAATTACAAGCCAAGCATCCTGGCAATGGGCAGAGCGGAGGGGTGATACTTCTGCCTTAGATTTTGTAGTCAGACATGGATTATCATTACATGCTGATCTTTCACTTACCTCTTACTTCTTAAATAAAGATCTGAAAAGGGCCTGTATTTGTAAACAAATAACAATTAATTTATTTTATAGAGTATTTCACTTTGTTGTCAGCTAATTAATTTCTGTCAGTGAACCAAATATGACTGATTTTTACCTACAGCTGTTCCCTGCAAAACTGTCTACAACTAGCCGCTCCAAAAGAGTAAGCATTCTGACACTCTCTGAAACATAGTCAGCAACAGAAACAGACAACCGTTGAAAATTTAATCTTAACAAGACTTTCACTGAACTCATGGGGATACCTTTTTTAATTAGAAAGAGAATGCCAGACTCTGAGTAGCTTGCTTTGCAGAGTTCAGTAAGTAACATCTGATTAAAAGACACAAGGTGGACAGCTTTATTTCCCTTTAGGAAAACCAATACCTTTAGAAATTATTTTTTCCTTCAGAAGCTACATTTAGTCATCAAAATGACAGGGTTGTCAGACAATGTAGGCATGTAGCAGATTACTGTATATAATTTTTAACTTTTTTGAGTTTGTTTCCTACTCATGTGCCAAGAAAAAGAGCCAGTCAGTGCATTTTATTGTGAACATAATCTAGATTTATCCAGAGAGCTGAGAAACTGGTGTACACTATAGGTGTGTATGATGGTGCAAAGCGACAAGAATGCACTTTCAGAAAGGCTGCAGTGATATGAAACTCGGAAGAGCGATTCATCAGTGGTCGTGCTGCCATTCAGAAGGACCTTGACAATCTGTGGAAGTGGGCAGAGTGAAACACCATAAAGTTCAACCAGGGTTACTGTGAAGTCCTGTAGCTGGAGGTTAATAATTTCCTGCAGCAGTACAGGTTGGGACCAGCCATCTGGGAAGCAGCTTTGCAGAAAAGGTCCTGGTGGTCCTGGTGGACAGTAAATTGAGCACTAACCAACAATATGCCCTTGTGGCAAAGAAGGCTAACAGTCTCTGGGGCTGCACTGGGCAAGGTGTTGTCAGAGGGCTAAGTGAGGTGATTTTCCCTTCAGCACTGATGAGATATTTACGGGTGCTAAATCCAGTTCTGGGCTCCCCACTATCAGAGAGACATGACCATACTACATTGAGTACAGAGAATAGCTGCAAAGATGATAAAGGAGCTGATGCATCTTTCATACAAGAGGTTAGGAGTTCTAGGACCGCTGAGAAGAAAAGGATAAGTGGAATCTTATCTATGTATATAAAAACATCAGGGGCGTGGGGTAAATAAGATGAAGCCAGGATTTTTTCACTGATGTCCAGTGACAGGACAAAGGACAAGAAGCCAAAACTGAAATACAGGAAATGCTACTTAGACATATGGAAAAAAAAAATCTGCTGCAAGAGTTGCACAGAGAGGTTGTGGATGCTCCATCTTAGGGGATATTCAAAGCCCAATCGCTTATGCTCCTGAGCAGCCTGCGTTAGATGAATTTGAGTTGAGTTGCAATAGTTTTTCTAGATGACCTGTGGACCTGCCTTCCAGACTCATCTGATTTTTGATTCTGTTATATATTTTGGGAGGGAGGGGAAGAAAATAAAATAAATAAAATAAAATAGAATAAAATAATAATAATAAATTAAAAAAAAGTGGTGGTTTGTTTTGTTTGCTTGTTTTTCTTTGTAGTAATTTAAAGATAATTTAAAAGTAGAAGAACAATAACAACAGGTTTTGCTCTGGATAGTGGTCATACTGAAACTAAAATCAGTCATACTATTTAACATGAATAACAATACCCAGTTGAAACTTCTTTAGAACATTCTCTTGAGTTTGAACATTCAAAATTAGGAGGAAGAAGGCAAACAGGCAGCAGCACTCTGTGTAAATATGATCTTTTTATCTATTGCACTTTTGTCTGTATTTTTTTAATGGACAATGCAGATTCTGGTTATGGTATATGCTTCTCTAAAATTGTTCAAAATTGCTCAAGAATTGGCTGATAGGTCCATAAAAAAAAAAAAAAAACAAAAAACAAACAAACAAAAAAACACAGAGAGAAAGTAGAGTCAAAGAGTCTCCATTTAGTATTTTATTCAGGCAGACTGTACAAAGCAAGATCTAAGCAAAAAGCAGTAGTCGTGTTTCAGTAAAGGACTGAAGACTAATAGAAGCTCAAGAATCTGATACTGCAATAAATGGAAATGCTGGAAGCATGTATCTTGTACTGGGATCCCAACACAGAAAGCTGATGATGTCATTTTATGTACTACTGTGACAGTGCAACAGACAAATTCATGTTTACAAAGACTACTTTCAAGGTTCTGATTTCAAAATAAAGCAATTTCTGAAACTATTTCATGTAAAACTGCAATTATTAGATATTAGGAAGCAGACAACTGATAACACAAATATGCTTAAATTTACAATGTAAAATTGAGTTCCAATGTATTTTATTCAAGTACTTGTGAGTTATGTATTTTCCCTTTTCTAAATGAGGATATTGCCTATACTGAATTGAGGTACTTTAGGTTTAAAATAAATATTTTTGTACACAGTACCCTGGAAAACGTGAGGTCACAAGTGAAAACCACAATCAATTAAAATGGGTACAAAAATGGGATAATCTCAGAAATTTCATAATGAGATATACAGACAAACGTAGAACTGTAGAAATGTAAAAAAAAAAAAAAAACAACAAAAAACCAACATTAATCATCAGAAGTTTCTAAGTAGATTTAAAATGAAGGCTCAGTTTAAAAGTTTTTACATGTTGAAGAGCAACCCTATTTAGTCTTTACATATCTATGTCAAAAATTTGAGATCCAAAAGAAAGTACAAAAAACAAGGACCTATTCAGGAATATTTCTAGATTTCTTTCTATTATATTTGAGCATCATTTAAATTAAAAAAATCATAGAATCATAGAATTATTTTGGTTGGAAGAGACCCTCAAGGTCATAGAGTCTAACCATTAGCCTAACACAGGCACTAAACCATGTCCCTAAGAATCTTATCTATATGTCCTTTGAAAACCTCCAGGAATGGTGACACAACTGCTTCCCTGGGCAGCCTGTTCCAATGCCTGAAAACCTTTTCCGTGAAGAAATTTTTCGTAATATCCAATCTAAATCTCCCCTGGTGCAACTTGAGGTCATTTCTTCTTGTCCTATTGCTTGTTACTTGGGAGAAGAGACCACCCCCCTCCATGCTATGACCTACTTTCAGGTAGCTGTAGAGACCCTCAACCTCCTTTTCTCCAACTTAAACAGCCCCAGTTCCCTCAGCCACTTCTCATCAGACTTGCACTCCACACCCTTCATCAGCTTCCTTGCCCTTTTCTGAACTCACTCCATCTCCTTAATGTCTTGTAGTGAGGGGCCCAAATCTGAACATAGTATTTGAGGCGCATCCTCACCAGTGCTGAGCACAGTGGGCTGATCACTTCTCTAGTGCTGCTGGCCACATTATTTCTGATACAAACCAGGATGCTGTTGATCTTTTTGGCTATCTGGGCACACTACTGGTTCATATTCAGTTGGCTGTTGACCAACACACCCAGGTCCTTTTCCGCAAGGCAGTGCTTTGGACAGTTTATCGACAAACAGTACGGAACAAACTTAACCTCATTACATTTTTTCCTACCTGTCGCTTTTCTTTTAGAAATTTTATCGATGCAATAATTATAAAGTTTTTTAAGTTCTTTATGAAACATTCAAACAAGTGAAATTTTTAGATACTGAAACTAATTTATTCATATTGAGTATGATTTTGTTCCTGTTTGTACTCCATTTTTTCCAAAGACTTAATAATATATCTTGTTCTAGATCTCCTCCAGGAAAATAATACCATTTCCCCATACTGATCCAAAAATTAGATGCAAATGACTGAATATTTTCTTAGATCGTGCTTTCCAGAATAAGAATAAATTTGGAGAGATAATAACCATGCTGCTGGCACTTCATCCGTTACAAATTTGTGTGAAACACATCTTAAATAAAACTAATTTATTCAACTGAAGTCATTAATTTGTAATAGCTAAGGACATACATGGTTTATGACAGTGTACCTCAGAGAAGAAGAGTAACTGGTAGTAGAGTCTCCAGGCTACTAGTAATTTCTGTTCATATTCTCTGGCCCAAACAAAAAAATGCATATGCACACATCTCTAACTAATCTCTTCATATTTTTTGATTTTCCGTAGTACCCTCCCTAATAAGGATGGAAGCTGTTTATTTTGGTTTCTACTGAATCACTTGAATTCTGGAACACAGAGAAGTCAATCGTGCTATTCAGACGTTCCATATTGCAGAATAACATGGTTTAGTATCCTCTACAAACTCTGGGCAACCTCTTGCTGTCATAAGAGCCTCTGTGAAACTAGTGAACTTTGGTGTGCGGAAGGAGCAGCAAGATGATAGAATATATAGAAACTGTACTTCTGTTTTTGAAAAATAACCATCAGATGAAGGTTCTAATCTTTGATACCAGTAATCAACTCAATTTGGACATTAATTGCTCACAATATCTCACGGGAGTTGACTGAGAACATATGGAAAGGCTGAGATTTCAAAAATTCCCTGCTTGCTGCAAATACAGAGTACTGTGATCCCTGTTCCATTTATTCTGGTAAATATAATTTCCAAGTTCATATATTATAAATAACGTATGAAGACTGGCTCTAGGTACCACAAAATAACAACAGCAATAACGAGGTGTTACTGCTGGTATCTGGCCTCTTCAACGTCTAACTGAACTGGAAATGGAAATCAAATATAGACTACAGTTTTCTCTCAAAGATATCTTTGATTTTGTTAGGTAGCAATTTTCATTGTTGGCTATTTTCTTTTTTATTTAGTTGAATGACTCTTTAGGATATATGTGGTAGCCTTTACTGGAACAAATTAGCTAACTCCACGCAAGAAAAATATCAAAACTCCTATTGACTTAGAAGCTTGCTACATAGTTATATAACCAGGGCTTATACAGAGGAGATTTAGACCTGCAGCTTACTTGTATTAAATTTTATTTTACTCCCCTTCTAATCCCAGTGCTTAGCAGAGTTATTTCCAGAAGTAAATTATCGCTTCATACGTGAAAGCAAAGCAGAATTGGGTCCTCTGCTAATTTCAATGCTTTTTTTACTGAAATTGATTGTGTTTCTGTTGAAGTAATTGTTATTTATAATTTAACAAACAATTGTCTGCTCTTACTGAAGCAGCCGAATTCTCTGATGCAGAGCTGTATGTGCACTCTGTCTCCATATGTGCAATAGTATATATACCTCTCTGTATTTTACAGTCTTTAACAAAATGTGGAGAAAAGGTAGATTTCAACTCTGTGGAAGTTCACTTTCATGAGTTTTCTCCACAAAGCCACAACCACAGAACAAATTTAGGACAAAAACCAAACCAAACCAAAAAAACCCATCCCTGATATTTGTGTTTAAACAACAAATACTGAACATTGTATTTCAATTAAACTGTTAAGCCATATTCTGATGTTGATTTATTGAAACTTCTCATTGTTTATCTTTTCCAGTCATTTTGATCAGTGTAATTCAGAATGGCTTCCGGGAGTCAAGAAATGTGATACAGATACGAATTCCAGGTGAGATGAGTATGCTTATGGATCTGTAAGCATGTTCACACTAAGAAAGAGAATAACTAAAAACCTTTCTTAGATGTAATAACATATGGACTTATGAGCCTGGAAGTACTTTCAGGGTGTTCTTGTGGCAGTATGCAAAACTAACAGGCTAAAAGAAGGCACAGATTGTAGGAACACAGGTAAATGATTTCCAGACTGCCTCTTACCCAGGAATACAGTACCCTGCTTATTCCATACTTCACTCTGTTCAGTTCACAACATGTATAAGTAGCCATTTTTAAATAAGAGGTGCTAAGCAGTGTCTAGACAGTTAAATAGATCAGCAGGACAGCAGCAGTTTCAAGGCTGCTTAACTGCATGGGGAATTGAAACTGGAGTACTCTTTCCTAAAATGGATACTTGGCATCACTTTCAGTTCACTGATTTGCTCTTACAGTGATATTTTTAACTTACCTCCTGCATTTTTCTGTTTCATGTAGCTTAAAGTTGAGTTCAGAAACTCTCAAATAGAAACCTACAATCTTCCATATCTGCCCAACCTTCTGTAGACATCCCCACATTCAAGATCTGAAAGAGGGAATCTGTCAACCCTGTAATTATGAAGCAAAGGCACAGTTTACTCAAGACTGGAGAAGTCTTGATCTAGAAGGAAAACACTTTGGTTTATACTGTGGAAAACAAAGACTGACATGCATACAGAACAGCAAAGGCCAAAGATTCCACATAGTAACTTCTCCATTCAGGTTATTACATTTTTAGATATAAACTTTATTCTTCAGCTCTTAGAAATGTTCTTTCCTTCCATGAAGATTCTGGCTGTAGATCTTTTAATATGCTTTGTTCTATCTACCCTTCAACACTTTTACTAGAACTACAGATCATGAGTCTGGACTTTCAGAAATGTCTTTCCACTGATTGTAATAACTAACTGTCATAAAATTATTATTTCCTCTGTATAACTTTACTTTATTTCAAAGTCTGCATTTTTGCTCTCTTCGGAGAAATTACTGCCTTCTCCTTCCTTTATTAGTCAAAATGATTCAGATATACAGAAAAGAAGTTAATCTACAGTGCATTTTCTGTAAACTTCTAAATCTCTATTACCTGATTGAATACATTTCATGTAACTTTTCATATATTATATGTTAAAGTTCAGTTCTATCTTTGCTGACAGTTTTGAATTTAGAGTTTCTATGCCAAAGCAACTATTTTAGTAATTGTTTCATTTTTGTTTTAAGCTTCAGGAATTTCAAAGCTGAAGATGACTCATTTGTCTTTTCTGAATATAAACTGAGTCTGAAAACTGATTTATGCTGGAAAATAATTTATTCAAAAAGTCAGTTGTACACATTTTTTTTTCTTATTTTCATGATACTTGCACTATAGCAATCACAAAAAGCCACATAATCCTTGGTTTTTGTCTTCATTTTACTCAGTGTCCTGGTTTAGGTTACTAGGATATATTAGTGGGACACACTAGCTTAAAAGAAACAGAGACAGAAGCAGTACAGGAACAACAGAGTCCTGTTCTGTCAAAGTCCTATTCTATTGTGAGTTCTTTCATCTTAGTTTTAGTTATGCCTGTGGATGAAATAAACAGACCTATAACCTGGAATCTTGAAGGAGCTGAGCTGCACCTTCTGTGAATGGAAAATATTCTCAAGAATCATAGGGGCTTCTTCAACAGTAACTGGAAATAAAATATTCTTTTGGGATCCCTTTGCCCTTTGATTTTCAAAGTTCTTCTGAACCATGAATGTTTAATTTGACCAAATAGCAATCTATGTCTGATATTCAGATTCTCACATACTAGCATTTTATTTGATAGAGTAAATCTTTCCATTCATAATAGTAACCTAAAATTAAATTCTGAGGAAATATAATAGGAAATGAAGTTGTGCTAAGTGTTTTGCAGAAGGGGTTATAGGTATTGTATTGTACAGAGTGTTTTCAGAAGATGGACCCAATTTCAAAACACTGTATCCCTGCAACCACAAACTGTCCATGAATGAAACTCATGGGTGGGGCATAGAACTTCAAATTATTACCACTAGATACCTGTCCCAATGTACAAACAGCCGCTCATCTCAGTCATTTGCAAGATGACAACAGCAAAATTGGGTCAATCTCTTTGAAAAACCCTGTATAATCAAGAGGAATAGTTCAAATACAGAGTTTTTTTCCACATACATCTAGTTTTCACCATCTTTAAGTTTTAAGCATCAGGTATAGGAAACACTACTACAGAATGGATATTTTACATCTTCTTACTGGTTTTTCTCTTTAAAGGATTTCCAAATGCAGCAAAATCAAGTCTTCCGAAGTATGAGATACATCCTATCCAGAAATGTTATAACGAAGTGAGAAGACAGTAGTAACAGCTAAAAGCACATCTTATGCTAGCTGAAGTATTTTCTTGTCCTTCGCTATCTGCTTTTGTGCAGCCATTTTGCTGAAATAAATATTGTTTTTTGTTGTATCTTACACTTAAACATAGCAATTTCTTAATTTTCTTTTGCAGAAACAAAGAAAAATATTTTAACAAATTAACTCAAGACTTCCTATGACAGCATTTTTGATAACTAGACACTTCATATACTACAGATAAATTATTTTATAATGAGGGGTGATAATGAGAGGACAGAATTGAAAGCCAAGGGACTATATTCTTCCAGTGCAGAGACAGGAAGTTAAACTGAAAAACTGATAATGAGAATAGAATAAGTACTGTAATTATAATACTGAAGATTATACACAGACAATACCACAGATTATTTAAGTGATTTAACAGACACTTCTGTGTACATTTCTTACTGTTAAGTGGAAGGACGTCCTAAGTTTGAATAGTCTGCTGTCTTCCTTTGAGTAGCTATTAATGTCATTAAAAGGGAAAAGGATAAGTACTAATGACCTATTTTCATTATAAAATGCTCAGGATCGGAGATTGAAGTGTTTATCTCAAGGACACATGTTACATTTTTTAAGGCATTAGAATGTGATTCAATACTCATTAAAGTGTCTAGGAGGAAATTGAAACTAAAATGAAAACACAGTTTCATACCATATTACTGAAGTCTTCCACAAATCCTCACACTTTATGCAAAGATCTAAGCATTCATACTACAAATTATGAGCTGCAGATGTGTGATTTTGTGATTCAGAGCAATATGGTATGTAACTCCTTTAATTCCCATGCATAAACATTGCCGCTGAAGGCACACTGTATGTTGCAAAAAAATCCAGCACACCACATGACCATGAGTCTATGCAGCAGTGATTGAACCTGCAAAGGTCTATCCTATTATGCTATATGTTCTGGTTTAGTTGTTATCTATATTAGAGTTGAGGTTGGAATGGCAATTAAAATTAAGACTCCATTATGTGCATGTCTAGTTAGAGTTTTATAGTCTGAAAATTCAAGTCAAAAAGAGCATAGAGGGGAAACAGTAGTAGAGAGCTGTGAAATTATTTATTTGAGATCACAGAGCAAATCAGTGATGAAATTAAATCATTAGGTCCTCAACAAATAAAGTGAATTAGAGCAATCTGTTCACTAGATAGCACTGTGTTTCCTTTCTAGCTCTGGGATACGTTTTACAAGGATGGTCTTTGCTGTGGCTGTTCCTAGGAAAAAAAATAGAAAAACAATCTTTCATCTACATTGTCAGTCCCCAATGGCATTTCAAAACATATCTGTGCCCTAATATTCCTCCAGAAGGGGGAAGATATCTAAACAGTCTTTGAGGAGACTGTTATTATGTGTTGAAATGCACAAACAAGACCAAGGGTAAGGCAATGTTTAGGGAAATAGTAATGGATTAAAGCTAAAATACAATTTTTGTACATCAAATATATATAATGTAAGCTGCAAAATGGGAAAAAAAATCTTACAGAATCTGGATAAGAGAGAAGTAAAGCAATTCTATTTCTTAGGTTAGTTCTTAGCATATCACTTAAAATCATGGACATCTCACTAGGCACTGTCTGAAACGGGCATGTAGTGCTAGTCCTAGAGAATTAAATCAAGAATAATGAAAAAAGAATGTTGATGACATTCTAAAAATAAGCAGGAATGTCAGTTTATTGCAGGAATGGTCACTTTTCCTACATCAGTGAAGATCTACTTTATAGCATAGTTATACCAACTTCTGTATGTTCTTTTGTGATAGTGAGGTTAGGTAGTACAGAAGAAGGCACAGAGTATGTCTTTGAGTATGTTTTAGCACTGACATTGCCTAATGGTATGCTTTCTGCCTGCTCACTTTGCCTCCTTCTTTATTTCCTGATTTATCAACCCGTAATTTTATCTGTACATTGCAAGTTCTGTCTTGGTTTTTTTTTTTCAGTATAGAGAGAATCAAATCTCACTTGTTTCTAATTTACCTTTGCTATGGTGGTAATTACTAATATACTTTGTTTCAATGTATGTTTCCTCTGTGACCTTATTTTTATTTTCAATGAGAACGAATTTATGATGAACTGATAAAATCTGCATATGCATGTGAAGACTTTCAGTTAAGATAATTATTTTAATGTTAAGCAGTTCCTAACATAATTCTTTTTCTTACTGTTTATTATTCTTTCTTTATCTTGTATCCCGTATCATGTTGTTTCACACAATTTCAATTTACATGAAAAGTGATGATCTTGCCATACTGTTCTTTGGCATCTGATAATTATGCATTAATTACGGGGAGTTCATATCTATCCCAAAGCTGGGAACAGTAAATAGAAGAACGAAGTATTAGGCTCTAGAAATTTATATTTTATATATCTAATAATAATTTAACATTTTATTTTAATTCCCTGTGTCTAATTGTAACACTTAAAAGTTTATAGACAGTTGATAACTGTGAATCATGTTTACAGTATGGTACTTTAAAGTACCACTACATTATGTACCGAGGGTGAGGAAAAGCTGCAGCTACAATTAAAAAAAAAAAAGAATAAGGGAGATGTAATAAAGCAAAATTCCATAATACATGATGTCTAGGTGTAACCAAACTACTTCTTCTTTTACTATTATTGTTTTCAAAATTCTGAGAAATTTTCCACAAACGTTTCAGAAGGAAAAAGTAAAAATTTTTTGACTTACCAATTTCAGTAATACTGATGTTTTTCATTCTAAAAAGGTAGAAACACAGGCTTTAGCATTTCAATCTTTTTGTATTTCTAATGGTCTAAGTCTTGGTTTTCAGGCCATTCAATACGTTAATATTATGATATTTTTTAATATTTAATATAATGTTTTAACATACAAATGAAAGAGTTCAACATTATTGAAATATGCGGTATGGAGGATATCTGTCTCACTTCACAAGAATTTTCATTTGTGGAAGAATGCTCATTTAGTAGCATTCTTAACACAAAAACAAATCCAGAATTTACACTTGGAAAAAAAATATTTTGACATATCAACATGATGATGTTATCAAAATGTTTTAAAATTGTTCTGTTCTTCATTTACTAATTTAGAGCTATGTTCCTAACTGCAATACTGAAACTCTTAAAAAGCCCTGACTAATTTCTTTCAACTTTTGCGTATTTTGTGTCTACAGGTGCCTAGAGATTTATAACTGTGAAAGTTACACTTGTCCCAGTTTTCTCATTAAACTGTCACTGGATAAAACACAGAAAGAGTTTAAGAACAGAAACTTGAACCTTGGTTTCCTTAACCTCCCTGGAACTATGTCCTACTTTCTAACCAGCATGCTCCATTTTGTTCTCTCTGCAAAATTTTCTTCACTCTTTCTCCAAATCTGACTTCAATTTTTTTGTTGAACTCAATTTAGTTTCTTCATAACGGCAAAGCTTTCTCTGCAAAGGTGGATAGTGCTTCTTTACAAGAACCAAACTAGCATATATCTAAAGGACATGGAATCTTATATGGGGAAAAGAGTACTGGCTCAATCTCTTTCATCTGCTTTCCTGAGGGTGAACTTCAAAATAATACTTTATTATAAAGGTATGTGCTATTCTGGTTACACTTTAAAAATAGAGGTTCTTTAAAAAGTATGTTCACCTTCCTTCAGTAAGTCTTGCAGAAGAAAGGCAGGGCACACCCAAGCTGGTGGGATGAATTATCTTTAAAGATGTTCTAATTACATGTAAGAGAGATATAGATGACCTGCTTGTATCAGACTCTGAAAATCGTAAATTACAGCATTACATCCTGTGTTTAGGGTTAGGTGTTTACAATGAGCTGTGTAGAGTTCAAAGAATCCCAAAAGCCTGTTCATTGGGCTCACTTGGCACACATCTGAAATAAGATGTCTACATACTGATACCAAAGAAAGAAAGGGAAACAAACAAACAAACAAACAAACAAAACAAAACAAAACAAAACAAAACAAAACAAAACAAAAACAATAAACAAATACTATATTGCATTTGTTTTCCTCCATTTATTTTATAAGAAGCCACAGTTAGCAGTGTAAGTTATAATCAAGAATAAATCCTTTAAAAAAGTTTCAGGTCCTGACAAATATTTCCACAATGTATGAGAATATATATTTTTGTAGAAAAATATGAAATAAAAACATGCATCTGCATTACTGAAAATATGTATGGTAGCAAAATCCAGAAAAAGTCATTTAGCTCAGCACCAAGAAGGCAATGATAAATAAACTTGTAAATGACATAAACCTGAAAGAAAATTCAACCTTGTTTATGTCTAACACTAGTAAGTAAAAATACATCAAAATTCAATACTTCTTATGACCTATTTGTTGAAAAGGCTGTGCAGACCTCATAATTATATTACTAGACTACAGTAAAAAGCATAATGATGATCATGCTTAGCATTTATCTAGTGCCTTTCATCCAAGAATCTAAAGTGCTTTGTAAACATTAACTAATTAAATACAATTATAACTTCCTTTCTGCTGCAGACAACAAAAATAGCTATCTTTCTTGATAAGTGCCTTTCATTTAATGTTGTAGGGTGATGGGTGGGAAGTGGAAAATTTCATCTAATTAATATTACTTCAGCAAATTCATCTTTTGTGCTTTTTGATTTTAGGAGGCTATGCAACCACTTCTTTTATGCCTGTAGCTTATCAAATACAAAAGCATCTCTGGGAGTTTCACTGCCTTCTGTGGAAAGCTGTTTTGCCTCTGATTAGACATGTAGCAATTTTCTTTATTAAACTACCTGATCAGAGCAGGCTGAAACATCTTTTTTCAGTCCTTGACCTGTGTCATACACTTCATCTACATCATGTTTTCTGTCTGTTTTCTCCTTTCATGACAGTGGAACATCATAGAACATATCAAAAATTGCTTCTCAAGGACACTGTTTTAGTAGAGAAGTATAACTCACAAAACAACAAATAAAAAGAAAAGCAAAACTATTGCCAGAATGAATATTACTTTAAAAACATACCTGACAAGATAAATATGTTTCAAGTCTGAACAGGAGTGTGTATGACTTTGTTTACGTAAAACAGAAGAGATTATATAATCTAACCAAAGAGGAGAATGTGGATAGCACTATTTCTCGTTATGTTTTGTTTTCATCAGAAAGAATAGCTGGTAGTAAAGATTAAGCTTGATCATAAAGTCATAAGAAAGTCTAGACAAACACTGAACTGGTCTTTGTATTTCAAGGAACAGCAACAGGATAATGTAAAAAGAGTGGTTACTCATTAAGGTTAGAATAAAAGGACATGACTAACTTACGTTTGATGAGATAAAATGTGAAAGTACATCTCTAAAAATATTTTCCCTGAAAATACATTTTTGAGTAAATTGAGCTCTGAAATAGCCTATGCTCTCAGGTTAGTCAAACCTGTTATTACTCTATTAATATATTCTTTACTATATTCCTTATGCTATTCCTTAGCTATGTATCCTGCGAGTGTATGGTGGCAAAAAATATTCTTGTGAAAATGTCATGTAGTATGTGGGGAGGTGAAGGAGAGAAAAAGACATAAGGAAAAAGAAGGACTGTCAGGAAAGATGGAGTGGCATTTGATGAAGCAAGAACCACCAGGAGTGGGGAACAACCATGGCAAATTTTTTTCTGTTCTACACAAACCTTTATGTTATATGTAGTGCTGCTGAATTACAGTTGTGAGATTTTTAACAGATTTTTCATGAACTGGATGCATGATAATCATACTCTAGAATTAGGCTGAATATAGACAGATTTAAGATATACCTTCTTTGATTTCAATGATCTTAGAGGTCTCTCTCATTTTCATTATCTACTATTCTAATAACTTTGGGAAAAACAAAACAAAACGAAACAAAAACTATTTCACTTTACATTTCAAGATACTAACCTAGCAAAATTTTCCATAAGAATATAAATTGATCCCTTTAAAATAATTGGACCCTCCTGTTTAAATTGTTCTGATAAAATCAAACCCAAATTTCTCTAAGATAAAAATGTATTTTAATATCAATATAATTCAAGCTGAGGGAAAAAAAGGCTTCTTTGTTTCCCTACTAGATTCAGATTCCCAAAGCACGATATGGTGACATAAAAGAAGCTTATATTATGAGGGGGTTTAAATCTTTTTAAAAGCTTACATTGATTCTTCTAAGATACCTCGTCTGCCCCTTTTGTTGATTTGGAACTCACATTTGTAAATGTTGTGGCTATATTCTGTGAATACTTAATACAGTTGTTTTCTTGTAGGAAAGATGAATCATTTAGATTTTGACTTGTGAGTTGGAAGCTACTTTAAATATGCAACTCTTTTCTTTAAGTAATTCTGGTAGGCAAGAGGGGACACATCTGTTCCCTAGTAACTGGAAAAGATTCAATAAACAAGACTTCATAAAGCTACATATTTTTTTTCAGGATTTACATGAGATTTTACTACAAAAGAACATTAGCAATTGCTGGAATTTATTTTTCTAAAAAAAAAAAAATTGTTCCAAAATAATTCAAAATGATCAATCAAAGAATTCATGCTTGAAATGCATCAATATATTTGGTTGGCTTCCATTGTTATTAATATTATTTTTTTTTTTCTTTTGTGGGATATAAGCAAAATGAAAATATTTCCATTCACTCTTGGAGTTAGAGTCAACAAAACTGAATGCCACAAGACTTGCATCAATTTAAAGACAAAGCTGAAGTTTAGAAGAAATGTAGTGACTGAAGATGAGAATAATTTGAAATACAAAATTTATAGTGGTATGCTTGTGGCTCAGCTGGGCAGTGAAAAGCCTACCCAGCATCCAGTGAATAATTTTATTACTTGTAGACAGTGTTCTTGCTACAATTCTTAACATACTAATAATTATCAGAGGCAAGAAAAAGATTCATTTGTATAAAACCCAATAATGATTGAAGTCTAACACTGAGAGATGTCACCAAGCTTGATAACTGGATAAGAAAAAACAAAATTATAAAATGTGAGATTCTGAGACTGCTCTGATTGAACAAATACCTTTATAATAGTATGAAACCTTTCTGCAACAGAATTCAGATAAGAGGCAAAATACATGCCATCCTGCCAGATGTTGTTAGTAGCAGCAAAATCATTACAGGAGTGCCCAGAGACTCTAGACTGAATTGGGAGTTATTATGCTAAGCGTTGTACACGTGCATATTACAAACTAGTATTTCATCACCAGAATTTGGTCTAAACTGTCAGGACAGGTGGAGGCAAGTTAATAGGGGCACAGAAGAGAACAAAGACTGGATGATTCCTTTCACGTGAGTGTGAAAGCAGAAGAGGTGGGTCCTGAGTCCAACCAGCCAGCTACAAGCAAGTACCTATCCCAGAGCTGTGTAACTATGTGAGTGTTAAGAGTGGGACATTATAACTGAGTATGCAGATATATCTCAAAAAGTCTTTGTGGCTTCTAGACTGTAGGTGGCTCACTTTGGGCCTGTGGAAAATGGACCAGAAAAGCTTCTCTTTTCATTCTGCACACATTCCTATCTTCCTCTGAGCTTCTAAAGAAGCCATCATAATGACCAAAACCACAGTAATCAGTGCACAGGTGGCTGATTTCAAATAATGTAAATAGCCTAAACATTGTGGAGTTATAGACCTTAGCAAATGGATGAAAATTGAAATATTTTCTACGAAATAAGAAGAAATTAATTCATTTTTATCATAGAATCATAGCATCATTTAGGTTGGAAAACACCATTATGATATTCAAGTCCAACCATTAACCTAACACTGGCAAACCCACCACTAAACCATGTCCCTAAGCACCTCATTTATGAAATTTTTTAATACCTCCAGGGATGATGATATAACCACTTCCCTGGGCAGGCTGTTCCAATGCTTGATAGCCCCTCCAGTGAAGAAATTTTTCCTAATATCCAACATAAACCTCCATCAGCGCAACTTGAGGCCATTTTCTCTTGCCCTTTCACTTGCTACTTGGGAAAAGAGACCATCACCCACTTCACTACAATCTCCTTTCAGGCACTTGTAGAGAATGATAAGATCTCCCCTCAGCCTCCTTTTCTCCAGGCTAAACAGACCCAGTTCCCTCAGCTGCTCATCATAAGACTTGTGCTCCAGATCTTTCACCAGCTTTGTTGCCCTTCTTTAAACTCGCTCCAGCTCCTCAATGTCTTTCTTGTAGAGAAGGACCCAAAACTGAACACAGTATTTGAGGTGCGGCCTCACCAGTGCCAAGTACAGGGGGACAATGGCTGTCCTAGTGCTACTGATGACACTATTTCTGGACATACTGCTGGCTCACATTAATCCAGCTGTTGATAAACAACCCCAGCTCCTTTTCCACTAGGCAGTTTTCCAGCCACTCTTTCCCAACCCTATAGCATTGCATGGGGTCATTGTGACCCAAGTGCAGGACCCAGCACTTGGCCTTGTTAAACCTCATACAACTGGCCTCAGCCCAACGATACAAGCTGGTCCAGATCCCTCTGCAGACTCTTAATTCCCTCCAGCAGATCAACATTCACACTCTATGTGGTGTCATCTGCAAACTTGGTGAGGTTGCACTTGATCCCCTCATCCAGATCATTGATAAATATTTTAAACAAAACTGGTCCCAAAGTTAAGTTCATTCAGGTTAACCACTTCTAATCCTACATTTCTTACTTTTTTTTTTTTTTTTTCTCAGAGGTTTCATCTGCAGGAAGCACAGTCCAAAAAACTTAAGCTACAAAGTGATTGAAAGCCAGTGGTTTAAGATAGTTCTGCCATCTTCCTCGATACAGTAGATGGCAAAATAATTAATCTATAAAGTGTTTAAGTCTTAAGAAAATGGACATTCAGTAAGAAACTGAGTCTTTATTTGTTTGTTTTTAGTATAATGAAACAAAGTTTATGTCCACAAAATTGTTAATTTCTCATACATTCTATAACTCTGAGCTACTAAACTTCCAAATATGCTAACATTGACCATAGCATCAAAATATCCAGAAAGGTTATTCTAATTAATTTGGAATGAAAAATAATAAAATATGGTTTGTTTTCTTTTGAGAAATGTTATGATACAATCTTCAGTATTCACATGGTGAAAAGCCATTATGTTAAAATATGAAGAACTAATATAGAAATATTTCAAAGTATGTATTCAGAAATTGCCTGCTTTTCAAGAAAAATAAGTTGTAATGAAAAGCTATGCTGTTTTTCAATATTTATTGTTTTTATAAGTACACAAAAATGTAGTGTTTGTTCTTGAAATACAGCTTTTTCTACATTCTACATGAGTGTGTATATCCATTATATACATATTCTGACTATAACCATTATAATCAATGTTAAGGGAATTAAAAGTGATATGCAAATATATAATTATTATGAGATATTATAACAAAACGACACTAGGAAAAACAAATCTCACTGAAAATTATAGCTCCATATTAACATGCATTCAAACTATGAAATAACTTTCTGATTACATGAAGAATTACACTAATGTTGATTCTGTTTACCCAGTAGCTCCTTAGGCATCAAATTTGGAAACTTTCCTGTTCATATCTTCAAATTCATGCTAGTAAGAACACCAAATCATTTACGTATTTTGATTTTAACGGAGTTGAAAAGTCCTTAAAGCCTCTCAATAGTATTACTTTTGTCAAAGACATTGTGAAAAATTGCAAATATGTGTAAAATAGTTTCCAAATTTTATTTCAGAAAATACTTGTTATTCAGTACCAGTACTACAATTTTTATCTCTATGGAATCCATAATCACTGACTGAAGATCGAGTCAGTTATGTCACTTGATTCTGCTTTTGTTATAGAAGACAATTTTGCTTACTTTATAGCATTGGTTATGTATTATGAATAACAAATTGTAGTTGATCAATACAATAATATTTCAAATGCTATTTCAACCTGCTTTTTATTTGTATGTATTTCTATCCTTTTCTTCTTCTGAGCAATCTTTAAGAAAATAATTCTCAGAATTACTAATTAGTGTAACAAAGGTCATAGCTGAACTATTCTGAACCGAAGAAATGGAAGAAAATAACACTTGAAGCCCTCTATGAAGGATCCTTTTAAATGTGTTCTTTAGAATTTTCTTTTAAGCTAACAAGGAGTTGGTTAATATTTACTTGAAACTGTATCAAACAAGTTTCTCTTTCAAATAAAATAATATGATCAAAATTCCATAAAACTTATATATAAATTATTTTAATTCAAACTGTGATAGTATTCAGTAAATGATTTATTATAGTACTAATGAACATTCTTCTCCATAGTATAACAATTTTCCACTTCATTGCTGCCATTTGAAAATGACATCAGAATTTGGTTCACTTATGATCTCTTCTTGTTAATGATTTATTGTCATGGTTGCAAAGTGTTTCAGTTGGCTACTACAGTTTCCTCTTTTATCAGTACAGTTAAAGTACACCTTACTCTTTTCTCAGTTTATGTCAAACAATTATTCTTCCTCTTTTTATGTTATAATTGCTATGGTTTGTCTAGACAGTAATGGAAGAGTTAATAGTGATGTCTATGACAGAATTTCAATATGCAACACTAGTTTTCTTTTAATCCTTAGACACTGTTGCTGACTACATCACAAGTTCCAACCCTTGTTAATGTCAAAAAACAAACAGCATAAGAGAAAACAGAGTAAGAAAGAATTTGCAAGGTCTGTTCACACTATGACCTTTGAGTGACAGTGAAGTTTCAGCTTCTAAATTTAATCTGTGGAATAGTGTGGATTTCTTTGTTGATTGTCTTGTGTATTTTACCCAAGAAATCTGAAGACCAGATTAATAATATATTATACAAGGGTGTAGTCACATCTGTAAAAAACAGCGGCAATCTAAGTTGGATAGATGATAGTTTGAACACTTGAAGTACAAGAAAATATATTGATAATAAAGAATCTTCCTGCTACTCTCTTAAACAAAAAGATACGTTTTATGCACATTATTAATAAATGAGTGTAAGAGTATACTGAATATGATGTCTTAGTCATACATAATTATCTGTTTCTTACAGGCATAAGCACATGACAGACAATAGAGTTATGATGTTGAGTCTGGAAGTTCTTCAGATTCTGAAGACTGACTTGAGATAATTTTTGATAATATAGAATGTACAAAATACTTTGGTAAAGACTTAGAGATAAAAAGCTTTTTCAGAGGGAAGATACAAGAAAGAAGGTGGTAGAACAAGGTTGAGGGGCAGGAAGGGGAGGAGAGGGGATGTGGAATTATGTTTATGCTCTGTGCTCCTTCATTAGTGAACTGTTGTACAATTAATGTCAGCTTTGTAAGGTACAGGATACCACTCCCTTCAAGATCACTAACTCCTTACCTTAATTAAGAAGTGAGGTTAGTCTCTGCTGAATGATGGCACTATTTTTGTTTAAGACTGAAGACTGAGTATTGATCCTGAATTATTCCCAGATTTCTTCCAGGGCAAAGACCAACATATCAGTACTGGGACTCATGCCACAAATGTCTGCTTGACACACAGTAATTTAATGCAAATGAAAGAAGAAGAAATAGTTAATGTGATTATTGATAGCTGATTAATCTTCATGTTGGAAGTATTCCCTCAGTGCTCAAGACACTGATTCCTTGGCAATATCTAATTGTAGGGTATTCAAATAGTCAAAAAACTGTACTTCTGTAGTTCAGAACATTATCTGTGCTAAGATGTGAGACATTCAAATTTAAAAGTATGGTAGAGGATCCTAAAATCAGATGCAGAGTGGCACAGTGAAATGATTAACCTGCAAGTGTGCAGCTTATGAATTAGCCTCAAAATCCCTTTGTACAAATATTAAATACACTTCATTATGTCAATGATGTTAGTCTTCATGAAAGAATCAAACAAGATTGCCAAGGAATAAGTAGTCTGCAGAGACAGATATTTCTCCCTTAGATATTACCTATATTTAAAGTAAATATAAGAAAGATACAATTAGAAATATTGTACCTAGCCTGTTGTTTAAGATTAATACACTGCATTACTAATCTTTATTTATTATAGCAAGCACTAATGTTAAATCAGTGTTAATTAGAGAGAATTTTTCTGCCAGTATGGAAGGTCAAATCATCTGTGGAAGATCTATTGTACTGAGTAAGGGGGAACAGGCACTACAAAAAATATTTTTTTGACATATGCTAATATACATGCCAATGGGAGACTCTGAGCAGCATATACAAATCCTAGTCTTATTAAAGGTCGACAACAGGTTCTGTGCTCTTGAGCCCTGTGGAATACTGTAGTGAAGCAGTCACTCCTCCTTGTCTCATCTTCCATAAACTTCAGACTCAAAGCAACTGCTATAATCCTGCAGTTTGACCTCTGATGTAACAAGGATCTAATAAGCTTCCTGATACAATTTGTCGGTCCTACAGCTGGTGCTAAACTACAGCATACTTTAGTTAAATGACCAATCTTGATACAAATGATCCCAGCAACAGAGAATCTAGCAGAATTCTTGACACATTATTGCAATGGCTCAGGATACACAGCTGGAATTGCGCGTCTAGTCCAAATTTCTCTCACTTAATTCGAAGCCACAAGATTGTGTTTTGTTTCTGACCTAGAATCAAGAACTCTCTACTATAAAATTTTCATTCCTTCTTTTTATAGGTTGTGATCATGACGTCACTCCTTAGTCTTCTCTTAGATTAGCCAAAAAATTTTAATCTCTTGAACTTCTCACTTCATATTTTCCAAACCTTTAATAATTTTATGTAACTCTTATGATTTATTTACTTACAGTCTAATTGACAAAAATGTTTATATTTTCAAGTTATGCCCATATTTGACAAGTAATTTGAAACCTGCTTGTCAGTAGATAATACCAAGATATTACCAGTATGCAAAGTGCTATCAGTAATACACATGACAATAATTAAATAATATTTATATTATACATATTTTAAAGTGCCACGATGGAGAACCAATTGAAACTGTAAATTATGTTCATGCACCAACACACACACCCATGTTCTAGTACATCTCTTCAATCTCCTTTCAAGTACAATTCCATATTCCTATATTTTTTGCAAATGGCATGTAATGTCACTAAGTACAGATGTCACTGTGGTGATTTCAAGTGATTCGTAGATGGTGTGAAACATAGCAGAAGTTCAGTAACTGTCTGGGTGGCTACATCTAAAGGCATTATGCAAGTAGGTCTCCAATCACCTTCCAGTCTTCCTATTTGTCTCAAACCTGCCTTCTGGGTTTTGTTCTTCACTGTTTCATCTAATTCTTGTAAATTTTCCGCTGACTCATTTTCATGTGAAAGCATCCCATTTCACTCTTCTCTCTTCTAGTTCATTCCAAACATACCTCTGGAATTAATTAGGTATGTTTACCCCATGGTACCAATAAATGTCTTATAAGGGTCAGGTGCGTGCCAAATGTTAGCTCCATGCGTGGATGACACCACTCCTGCTTATCCCATTACTTGTCTTCTACGCAAAAGACCAAAGCTGCACTTGCCTCCTTACAGCTTAGACTTTCCACTCCGCCGATTTTTTTTTTTCTATGTATGAAGGAAGACACGATTTGGAGTCTCAGAGGACGGAGTAATATGAAACTCCATAATACAGGGTGTTTCAAAAAGATGGACCCAATTTGAAATACAGGCTGTAGGAAATTAGGTCCATGATTTTGAAACACCCTGTAGTAATACGACACTGTGGAAAGGGAACAGGCAGACAGAAGGACTTAGATCATATACTGGAGAGATCCATGGGAAAAAAAAAGTGTTACGGCCTATTGATACTTGTGGAAATAGGACTTGAGACAGCACTCTTGGGACACTTAACAGGGGAACTCTGCAGGAGTTATGACACCGAAGAAAATCAATTTAATTTGGGAGAAACATGTTTGTCTTTATTTTCTGAATAATCTATATCTGGATTTTATGCTTCTGCTAAACTATTAAATGAAACCCCTTTTTTTTCAGTTAGAAAATTGTTATTCCTGGTTATGTTCTGAACAACTAAAATGCCTGATGTGAGATTAAATGAATTCCTTTTGTGTGAGCATAAGAGAGAGGGTACCAATTTTCCTAACATTAGAAAGCACACAGTATAAGAATATTTAATTTAAAACACATTAGCAGCTGGATATTTCCCAATCCTTCATTAACCTGTCTGCTAATGGAAGCTTATTGTGTAATAACCCCTTTCACTTGCTTATGGTTGGTATGGCATGGCAAATCTGAGGAGTATTTTAAGGTGAGTCTAGAATCTAGGATATAATCAAATCCTTTGATAGGTAGTTCAATAATATGGTGAAAGAACATAACAGTCAAAAAGTTTTATTAACATTTTGAATAATTCTGGTTACATTTAAAATAATTGAGGTTAAAGATTGGAAACACAATATGTAGACTAGATAAGGGTTCAGGAAAAAAACTAGATCCTTTGCAGTAAAACTTCAGGACTTACTCATGTTTTTAGAGTTTTTTTTCTCTTCCTAATTATCTTCCCAGCTCCCAGAAAACAGTCACCTAGCAATGTCCCCCACTATTTGTAGTGTTCTTTTAATTACAGAATGTATTTTAATAGCTATTTCAAAAGTTACGTGACTGTCACAAGACAGCATTGACAACTGCAATGACTGCAGACTGGAAACAGAAAATCCATCTCAGTAATCCAAAATCAATACATAGAAGACTATTCTCCTACTGTAAGGATGGTTAACTCTAAAAGCGAAATGTGATAGATTCTACTAAAGGACCCACTTTGAAGTCATGTGAATACCAGATACTGCTTTAAAAAATATAGAGTACCCCTTAATTATGTGAATTCTTATGTTGTTAATAATATTAATAATAATTAAAATAGTGATATTTAATGAGTCAGAACTCAAATACAAAATAACATAGCCTTGTTTTTCTTCATATATTTTAGTGACTTATGGATGCCTAAGCAGTCTTGAGTGATCTTTTATCTCCCTTAAATCTACAAAAGGCAAGAGCAAAAGTGATATTTTTTCAGGAATTTTTACTATCCTTCCTTCCGTTTTTATATAATTTGAAGAAAACAGGGTCTTTCTGCTTTTTATTCCATTCCCTTTCATTTACAGACAACTTAACCACTTAGCTCACTAATAAACAACCTCAAACTTGTTTGTTTGTTTGGTTGGTTGGTTGGTTGATTGGGTTTTTTTACATCATATATAATGTCTGTGCAATTTAATTTTAAAGTTAAGTTAAAGTTCACCAATTTTGAATATTATTTTTGCATTTAAAAATTATAGCCTTTAATTTTGCCGCAACACATATTCTTGCATCTAAATATATATAAGCATTGCTAAGCAACACTTAGTAGATGCTGTTTTTAGAAACTTCTGCTTATACAACAGCCACCCTTTAGTATTAATCATGCAAATTATAATGATGTTCTTCAATAGAATTCAGATTTTAGGATGTTAATGACCTTTATAGACATTTTCATGTCAGTAGCAATCATCATGTGCATCAAGTTCAACTTCATCTGCATAAGGCAACTTTATAAGATATCACCATTTAAATCAACATGAAATCATCAATTGTAACTCCACTAATATCAATCTAATGCAGTGGCAATTTGTTCCCACTTGCCACTGCTGGCAGATCTAAGCAGCCCGAAAAACATTGAGACAGATGCACAAGTAATCAGTTGTGTCAATTTATTGATGCATTTCTGATTATCCCTTTACGAGGCAGAATTTCTGAAGAGGGAGTACTTGTCCCTAATGAGTGTTTCTTCAGATGCCAGATTTGTTTAGCTTATACACCTGCTTTTCTTGATGACCTGCTATCCTTAATTACTATTTATACGTACATTGGAAAAGAAGAATTTTTGGAACAGCAGTTCCAAATAAAGCTAGTGGGTTCAGAATTTCATCCTTGAATGTCTATGAGACTCTATTTCTAGTGATTATCCAAAAAATGTATGCAACCCAGAAGGAAAAAAGAAAAAAAACAAAGCAAAACCCTGATGAATGAATATGGTCTGAGTTTGCTGCAGTGGAAAAAATATATTCATAAACAGTAACAACACTGGAAAGCTTTGAAAAAAGCCCCCAAGTAAATTAGTCTTTTATTTGCAGCAGCTGAAAGTTTCCATTTTAGCAAATCTCTCCAACATATGATCCATATAAGTGAACATCTAACTAGAAATTCAGCTTTCAATGTCTGGCTAATATTCTTGTATCCATAACTAACTGTGGCCAACTACAGTTCCCACACCATCAATCTGTTAACAAATTATGATCCCCTTGTAAATGAATTGTAGTTTCATTTACAGTAAGAGTCCTGAAAATTGTGGGAAAACAACAAGGAAAATTGTGATGTTTTATAGATACCAGCATTTCAGATGAAATCTACAGAATGCAGATAGTGATAACTGAAATTCTACTGTACTTGCTTCTCTCCTTTAAAGTCTGACAGTTATTTAAATCCCAGTATTCCTTCATTTATAGAAAGCTTTTCTCAACCTTGACACTATTTTAAACTGTATTGCTTGTGTTTAATTACAAAAGTTAAAATCTACCACTTACCCAACATCCAGAGTAGACATTATGTCTCCTGTGCTTTGGGATTTCCAGACGAAGACCTTACCTGACAGCATCTCACAGGAGCAGGAAAAGCTATGGAGATGAACAAAAATAACTATTTCTTAATTTTCTAAAAAGGATACTTTAATTAACTTTTAGTCATATGCCTACTGAGTAAGTGAGAAACTAGAAACACATCCAGTTCTGCTCTGCACAAATGTTTAGAGATAGTGACTGCACAGAGCTCATAAAAAATGGGCATAAAAAATAGTATACTAGACTTATTTTTTTTCAAGTCTGAAGGACAGAATTAAAAGTTTCTGTGTGAAATAATAAAAAGTCATCTTGACCATGAAATCAAGAGAGTCAAAAGAACTCAGAAAAAATGCTTGGAAAGATAGTAACAGCATTTGTCAGCCTTTCTGTAGGAATGGTTCTTCAAAGCAACATTTTCCAGCTTAGTTCTATGATCAGTCATGTGGTCCAAATAACAGCATTAGGGAATCATCATCCACCAGTTTCTCATCAGTTCCAAAAGAGCATTCATTTCTGAAAAACATGAAAGTAGACATGAAAAATATCAAAGGGTCTTCTGGATATTTCTTGTAGAAACTAGGGAGAGAGAAAGTAGCTGTAGACTTTTTTTTCTGGTTGACAATCTGGTCATCAAATAAGCATAAGGGAAAATGTTGAAAATTGTCATAATTCATTTTGAACTGTCCCTAAAATGGCAAAAGCCACTGTGTAATATTGTAAGCAAATGAAAAAAAAAATACTAATTTTCTATCATAAAGGCATTTGTAAATGCATTAAGAACATATGTAAATGATGTTAAATTTACATTTTGAATTTCAACATGCATCTACAAACAACTTGCTGTAAGAAAAGGGGGTTATTTATAGAAATCCCCAAATCAAATATTTTTAAAGTGCTACGAAGTATAAGATAAAATAAGTTCAGAAAGTCTATTTTTTGTTTAAGAAAGTTTAATAAACAATATAGCCAGGAAAGGAAAAAGTAATTTTTGACTGACTTTTTATTGTTGAATTTTCATTAATTTCCCATTTGGACAGAGATACCGCTTGTGGTCACCCTTCTTTTGTGTTTGTTGTGGTTAATCTTCTAATGCAAGCTTTTCTAGCGGTTACAATAAAAAATATGTCAATGATCACAGAATCATAGTATAGTCTGGGTTGGAAGGGACCTTCAAAAATCACCTAGTCCAACCCCTTTGCAATGAGCAGGGACATCTTCAACTAAATCAGGTTGTTCGGAACCCTGTCCAGCCTGATCTTGGACATTTCCAGGGATGCCCAGCTGGACAACCTCTTCCAGTGTTTTACCGCTCTCATTGAAAAAAATTTCTTCCTCATGTCTAGCCTGAATCTCTCCTCTTTTAGCTTAAAACCATTAACCCTTGTCTTATTGCAAAAGCCCCTGCTAAAAGTCTGCCCGCACCTTTCTTATAGGTTCCTTTTAAGTACTGAAAGGCCACAATAAGGTCTCCCTGGAGCCTTCTCTTCTCCAGGCTCAACAACCCCAACTCTCAGCATGTCACCATAGGTGAGGTGTTCCAGCCCTCTGATCATCTTGATGGCCTTCTCAGGACAATCTCCAACAGGTCCATGTCTTTCCTGTACTGTGGGCTCCAGAGGTGGATGCAGTACTCAAGGTGGAATCTCACAAGAGTGGAGTAGAGGGGCAGAATCACCTCCCTTGACCTTCTGGACATGCTGGTCCCAGTTCGGACCACCCCTGAGGGAAACCGTTTGTCACCACTGTCCATCAAGACACTGAACCACTACCTTCTGGATGCGACCAACCATCCAGTACCTCATCCACCAAACAGTTCATTCATCAAATCTGTATCACTTCAATTTAGAGAGAAGGATATTGTGGGGGACCACATCAAAGGCTTTACAGAAATCCAGATAGACAATATTCATAGCCCTTCCTTTGTCTGCTAACGTAGTTACTCCATCGTAAAAGACCACTAGGTTGGTCAGGCAGGACTTGTCCTTGGTGAAGCCACGCTGGCTGTCTCTAATCATCTCCCTGTCCTCCATGTGCCACAATATAGCTTCTTGGAGGATCTGTTCTATGATTCTCCCAGGCACAGAAGTGAAGCTGACAGGTCAGTAGTTCCCAGGGTCCTTCTTTCCAGCCTTTTTAAAAATCGGTGCAATGTTTCCCTTTTTCTGGTCACCAGGGTCCTGACCTTACTGCCATGACTCCTCAAGTATCATGGAGAGTGGCTTTGCAACTGCATCAATCAATTCCCTCAGGACTCTGGGCTGCATCTCATCAGGTCTCATGGACTTATGTACATTTACATTCCCCAAGTGGTCTCAAACCTGATTTTCTCTTAATGTGGAAGGGACTTTGCTCCCCCAGTCCCTGTCTTGCAGTTCATATACTTCAGAGGTGTGGGAAGAGAGTTAGCCAGGGAAGACAGGCAAAAAGTTGTTGAGTACCTCAACCTTCTCCTCATCCATTGTTACCACTTTGCTAGTTTTGCTCATTGGGGGGGTACACCTTCTTTGACCTTCTTTTGCTGGTTAATGTACCTGTAGAAGCCCTTCTCATTATTCTTTGCATTCCTTGCCAAGTTCAGCACCAGATGCACCTTGGCCTTCCTGACACCATCTCTGCACAACCAGGCAGTGTCCATATACTATTCCCAGGCTACTTGTCCCTGCTTCCACCACCTGTGCACTTCCTTCTTGCCCTTTAGTTTGACCAGTAGGTGTCAACTCATCCCTGTCAGTCTCTTGGCTTCCTTAACCAATCTCTTATACCTGTTTTGCTACTGCTACATTCTTATTGTTATTGAGAGACTGTAATTCAGTAAGGTGGATTCTTACCTTAATTTATGAAAAGTACAGTCTCTAAGTATGTATAGAAAACCTAGGAGAGAAATCTGGATTTTTCTTAGAACTACATCTCTTAAGACTGTGTTTCCCAAACTCTAAGAATCTAGCTCCTACTATTGCATGAAGATATCTTTATGGTTTAGTTGCAATTGCTCTCTGTTAGTATTGTTTTTATATCCTACTATAGAATATAGAGTTATGAAAAACCTTTCTATGTTTATTTTGGTGAAAAAATATTTCTTGTGTGAAAAGCTATTTTGGTCTTAATTATTTAGTTGCTACAGAGGCTTCATGGTTTATTCTATGTTTTAAAATATGCCAGCTCAACAATTTTTTTTGTTATACAGATGGATACTTGCTAAACAGTTTTATTTATATGATGATACAATGAAGGCAGTGGCAGATTATATTCCACTTCAAGGAAAAATAAAGATATTATCTAATTCTTTAATTATAGCTAATAATTACACTTCATGAATGAACGGACAACTAATAATCTTACAGTTATTTTCACAGTGCATTCATAGTAAATACTAAGTAGTTGGAGACAGAAGAAATTTGGTCATCCTTGGAGAAAAGACACAGATGTGGGATAAGGGCTTTATCTCATACTTATTCCAAATTATTTGGAAGAACAGAAAAGTTTGT